>NC_069505.1:202745557-202963057 GCF_027579735.1 Bombina bombina | reverse complement strand
ATATTTTGACATTTGCTGTAGCGGCCTAATCATATTTTTTCTTTTTCTTTTCTAGCTTTAGCAGATACATTGAATCATGAGAGAAATGCAGATATTTATCAGGAAATCCTGCACTAATTCATGCTGATATTTCCATTTTGAGTGCCCAGTAACAGTGATTTGTGAATATAGGCCATGACATTTCTCTGCTGTGGAAATATAGGATTAGACTATTAAACACCTGCTTCCTCTACACATGAATATCATTGATAGACAAATCATCAGATATGAATCATGTTTAGTCAGGTAGCTAATTTTCCCAGCATGCAAGGCAAGGTTACATGACTCATATACCTTTATGGAGATATCAATGTCTTGTGATGTGTTAAAGAGCACAGTATTTTAGCAACATTACTTAAATTATACTTTACATATAAGTGTTGCCAGACTACCAGGTCAAGAGATTATTTGTCCCTCATATTAATTTCATTCAATGTAGCCTTTCAACTGATTGCCAGTCTTGTCACTAGACAAGATCTTCACAGTGCCCAGATTCTCTCCTTGGCCAATAAATTCTCACTCTCTCATTATGCAAATCTTGCTCCGTTAAAAACACAATAAACACCTTGTAATTACAAGACATTTCTTGAGAAGTCTGCAGTTTCCATTTCCAGTTCTGAGAAATAGAAAATCCACAATTTTCAAAGTAAATTGAATTGAAATATGGACAAAATATATAATGAAAGTATATTGCAAAGTTGTTTTACCATGTATAACTAAAAATTGCTCCCAAGTCATTAGTGTTCACTAATGTGCTTTAAATTCTCCATTCCTCGAGGATAAATCTTGGAATACCTCCCAGAGAGAGCACATTAGGTAGAACTGCATCTGGTCAGAGGTTACAGATCATAAAGTGATAGAAAGGTCAAAACTGAAATGTGCATAGACGCCTTAAAGGACAGTAAAGTCAAAACTAAACTTTCATGATTCAGATAGGGCATGCAATTTTAAACAACTTTCCAATTTACTTTTATCATCAAATTTGCTTTGTTCCCTTGGTGGTATCTTTGAAAAGCTAAACCTAGCTAGGCTCAAACTGATTTCTAAACCATTGAAAACCGCCTCTTAGCTCAGAGCATTTTGAAAGTTTTTCACAGTTAGACAGTGTTAGTTCATGTGTGTCATATAAACAACATTGTGCTCACTCCCTTGAAGTTATTTAGGAGACTGCACTGATTGACTGCACTGCATGTCTGTCAAAGGCACTTAGATAAGGAGGCTGTCGGCAGAGGCTTAGATACAAGGTAATCACAGAGGTAAAAAGTATATTAATATAACTGTGTTGGTTATGCAAAAACAGGGAATGGCTAATAAAGGGATTATCTATCTTTTTAAATAAGAAACATTTTGGTGTAAACTGTCCCTTTAAATTAGATATAACATATAATTTTAAACAACTTTCCAATTTACTTTTATCTAAGTTAGGGTTTTCATGTCCCTTTAAAAAGACATGAAAACCCCCAAAAATTTTTTAAATTATTCAGATAAGAGAATACATTTTTTAAACAACTTTCCAATTTACTTATTTTATCTAATTTGCTTTGTTCCTTTGGTATCTTTTGTTAAAAAGATTACCTAGGTAGGCTTAGTAGCTGGAAGCTAGTTGCTGATTGGTGGCTGCACATTTATGCGTTTTGTTATTGGCTTACCGATGTGTTAAGCTAGCTCGCAGTAGTGCATTGCTGTTTCTTCAAGAAAGGATACCAAGAGAAAGAAAGTAAAATTGATAATTGAAGTAAATTGGAAAGTTCTTTACAAATGTGAACATGAAAGAAACATTTTGGGTTTCATTGGTTCTTTAAAGTTTATGGGGAGTTTTGTAGTTAAATCATTTGATAAACTTTTCTACAGGTTTGTAATCAACCCCCTAGTTAGTTGGGATTGTGCACAATTTGTAAAAATGATTACGGTCACCTTTTTTTGGATAGTTTCAAATGTATCTAGGATTGTTATGATCAGATATTTTACAACTATATATTTTCTGTACACATTTAAAAACAATGCAAATGGACAAAAATATATCTTCATTCTTTTTTTTTATTGATTTATTTCTTAAATAACATAAAATATATAAAATGACAGATTTAGTGCTTTTGAGAGGGGAACTGATGCTAAACTTGGTACCATAAATTGTGTATATAAAATATTTACAGGAGCATGAAAGTCCAAAACAAACTTTTTATGATTTAGACACAACTTCCATTAAAAAACAAAAAAAAAACTTTTTTTTTTTTTAATATGATCAAATGTACATATTTCCTTGGTATCCTGTGTTATATTTGAGCATATTGGGGTTGCACATATCTGGAGCACTTTTTCTATAGCATTAGGTTGATTCTAATCTTTCAGATTATGGTATTTTAAATGTATCTTTTTCTTTAAATTTACTATTTGATATCCATATGCTGCATTCTATATAACATTATGTAATATTTATCTTTAAAAAGTTATATTTGTTTAATAAAAATATCTTTGTTGGTGAAACCAATGTCAAGGTGAACATTTTATTCTTTGATTTTTAATAAAAGTGTCTTTTTATCCATCTCTATTATTCATGTCGCACAGCTATTTTTCTCTTCTACTCTATTTGTCTGTGACACTCTTTGATGTGGGTTATAATACCTAAGAGGGTCTTAATAACCAGTGGTTAAGAATCACTACTCTAGATTAACTAAAATATGTCTCCTCCATTTGTTAAAATGGTGATGAACTGACCTCAGTTACCATCAATCCTATGAAGAATCCTGCCTTTGTGTGTTTAAAGGAAGGAAGATTTCCATCAATTCTTTAAAAAGCTATGCCTGAGGAGGAGATCTAACTGACAATCCATCTCAGTTAGCCATTTTAGTTAGCATTTTGTCTGCTTCCTAACAGATGTGGAGTGAAATAGCAAATTCCAGGAAATGTAAATTATTCCTTACAAGCATTGCATTCTCTTTTTCTCTTGCCCCTAGCACACCCCTCTTTTTGTTCTTTTCACAAGTCTTTGAGTGAGCCGATAATGGAGTCTGCGCTATCCTCATTACGGCATCATTAGCTCGTTTTTCCTTATGTTAAATATATATTCATATAATGATACCAAAACAATTTCCTGCTATCTTTGTGATTAAATAATGAACTCTGTTTTATAACAGATATACTAGATTATGAGAAAAGAACAGATGTTATTAGGATATACTTCGCCGGTTCATGCTGGTATTTCCATCTCAGGTGCTCAGTACTGATGATCAGTGACCAGAAGCTAGGATTTTCCTCTGCTGTTAAAATGCAAGCTGAGGCTGTTAAAATGCAATTTTCCTCTAAAATAAACATAATTATCTTTAAAATATAAATGAGCTACCTGCGGTATACTTCCAGTATACTTCTTTTACTTATTTGGTCCCCTTTTCTATTGATTTAAATAGTCTGTTTCATTGTTGTAGTAAAAATTGCAATGTGTATTATTCATCATTTTAAAAGGAATTTACCTTTATTATGTGTGCAGGAGCCAATACCTCCTGTCACAACCCTACAAAGAGGGTGGGGCTTCTGCAGTAAGCAATTTTAACTTATAGAGTAACATGAGCTCCACAAGACTCTCTTCTAGTTTTAAAAGCTTCAAGTGCTCCCTAAAGACTCTACTGTTCAGGGACGCATACAACCTACGCTAACCCTTCCTAATACTAGTTCCTCTCCTCCACTGCAATCCCCTGAACCCTCTTAGCATGTAAGCCTAAAAGTCCAGCTGTTTGTAGATCACCTTCTTAAGAGCTGACTACAACAGTGCAACTTTTGGCAGGGCACTCTACCCTATAATTGTTTTGTTGTACTCCCCCTTTTGTTTATAGCGCTGCGGAATCTGTTGGCGCTCTACAAATAACTGATAATAATGAGCTGTTTTAGTATTCAGATAATGCTAGATGGACAGTAATTCTGTTTTCCTCATGCTCAGAAGTGGCAGAAAGCTAATTAAGTTCCATATATGAACAGAAAAAAATGGAAATAAGGGAGGCGCTCAAAGCTAAAGGTATCAACACTAAAACAAATTTAATAAAACATATTAATGATCACAGAATATAAATACAAAGGGACGTCTCCCCAAAATAAATTAAGCTAATATCCTAAAAAGTCTAATGACCGCTAATATCCTAAAAAATCTATTGAACGCTAAAACTAATACAGGTTTAAAAAACAAACAAACAAACAAGATAATCGGCAGTGCCTATGTGGTTATTGTGCTTCAGGCAGAAATAAATATTATTTTAAAACATCAAAACAAATGACAGAGTTCCGTTAATTGAAATACCACCAAGCTGCCTTATTAGAGAAAAGCCGTAGCTGCCAAATATAATGTTTAGAGAAATGAATCCGTTGTCCAAAGTTCTCTTACTTTGTAAGATATTTTTGTGTCAACACCAAAAAGCCGTGTACTTTACCAAGTTGTAGACTTGTCAGTTGCTGGTCTTACTCCCTCGCCCGGTCCTCACCTCGAGCGGGGCTGACTGTAGCTTTGGCGTCTGACGTCACAGAAAGGTGTTCCGGCTGAAGGTAGAGGCCGATTCTTGCGCTCCCCTCTATGCACTGTACTCCCGGTCCTCTTTGGAAAGCCCTGCACTTAGTGCTAGTGGCACGCAGGGGGCTGTAAAGCAGATAGGTATAATGGATATCCAAAACAGTGTTCCCCAATACAGAGGCTCTGCTCCTTAAGAGAAAATGTCCCAATAATGTAACCCGGGTTATTAGGTGAGACTCCAAATGCGATTCCAAAGATATGGTTAGTTGTTACAATGGTAATAACAACAGCACTGCCAACACATACGACGCGTTTCGCCCACCTATGGGCTTTATCAAGATAGTGGTGGCTAGTGTGAGTGGCCTTATTTAAAGGGATAGCTTCCAGTCTAATTGGTGTTAGTTTTGATTGGCAGATCGGCTTAAGGTGGTATTTGACTTTAATGACAGTTTCTTTTTTAAGGTGGTATTTCTCTTCTCTTTGCTTTAAATGGAATTATACAGTCCTACTTCTAAAAAAGCATTCACAGGTATAAGCTTGAATCATGTCGAATTAATATATATATATACACAATAAATCTCCAGAACAAGGAGTCAAAAATGTATAGTCAAGGTCTGAGTCATTAAACGTGATATGTGAATTACAAATTAAGTCACAAAACTAATAATTATCTAATAGACTTCCCAGAGTCGATATAACTTAGTGTTCTAACAGAAAAAATAATAACCCTAATCCTATAATAAAGTGCATAGTGGTGTCTAAACTTACAAGTGTCCTAAAATGATTCTTTTAACCTTCAAATAAAAAGGGGGAAAGATCTAATTCGGAATTTAATCCCTTTGGGTATAAGGTGTTATATTTGTAAATATAACACCTTATACCCAAAGGGATTAAATTCCGAATTAGATCTTTCCCCCTTTTTATTTGAAGGTTAAAAGAATCATTTTAGGACACTTGTAAGTTTAGACACCACTATGCACTTTATTATAGGATTAGGGTTATTATTTTTTCTGTTAGAACACTAAGTTATATCGACTCTGGGAAGTCTATTAGATAATTATTAGTTTTGTGACTTAATTTGTAATTCACATATCACGTTTAATGACTCAGACCTTGACTATACATTTTTGACTCCTTGTTCTGGAGATTTATTGTGTATATATATATATATTAATTCGACATGATTCAAGCTTATACCTGTGAATGCTTTTTTAGAAGTAGGACTGTATAATTCCATTTAAAGCAAAGAGAAGAGAAATACCACCTTAAAAAAGAAACTGTCATTAAAGTCAAATACCACCTTAAGCCGATCTGCCAATCAAAACTAACACCAATTAGACTGGAAGCTATCCCTTTAAATAAGGCCACTCACACTAGCCACCACTATCTTGATAAAGCCCATAGGTGGGCGAAACGCGTCGTATGTGTTGGCAGTGCTGTTGTTATTACCATTGTAACAACTAACCATATCTTTGGAATCGCATTTGGAGTCTCACCTAATAACCCGGGTTACATTATTGGGACATTTTCTCTTAAGGAGCAGAGCCTCTGTATTGGGGAACACTGTTTTGGATATCCATTATACCTATCTGCTTTACAGCCCCCTGCGTGCCACTAGCACTAAGTGCAGGGCTTTCCAAAGAGGACCGGGAGTACAGTGCATAGAGGGGAGCGCAAGAATCGGCCTCTACCTTCAGCCGGAACACCTTTCTGTGACGTCAGACGCCAAAGCTACAGTCAGCCCCGCTCAAGGTGAGGACCGGGCGAGGGAGTAAGACCAGCAACTGACAAGTCTACAACTTGGTAAAGTACACGGCTTTTTGGTGTTGACACAAAAATATCTTACAAAGTAAGAGAACTTTGGACAACGGATTCATTTCTCTAAACATTATATTTGGCAGCTACGGCTTTTCTCTAATAAGGCAGCTTGGTGGTATTTCAATTAACGGAACTCTGTCATTTGTTTTGATGTTTTAAAATAATATATATTTTTGCCTGAAGCACAATAACCACATAGGCACTGCCGATTATCTTGTTTGTTTGTTTGTTTTTTAAACCTGTATTAGTTTTAGCGTTCAATAGATTTTTTAGGATATTAGCGGTCATTAGACTTTTTAGGATATTAGCTTAATTTATTTTGGGGAGACGTCCCTTTGTATTTATATTCTGTGATCATTAATATGTTTTATTAAATTTGTTTTAGTGTTGATACCTTTAGCTTTGAGCGCCTCCCTTATTTCCATTTTTTTCTGTTCACTATCATCTAGACAATTGCAGGGATATTTGTCTTTTAAGGGGGTGTGTGGTTATCAGTTTGGCCCAGCGCACCTATCTACCTTTTTTTCGTTTTTAAGTTCCATATATGCTCCCTTATCTACCTGCTGGCAGAGCTATATAGAGAAATAGGTGCCGATTTATCAAGCCCTGTATGGATTTAAATGCATCTGTTTCCACACAAGGCTTCAGGCTCGCCGGAAACAGGAGATAAGAAGCAGCGGTGTTAAGACCGCTGCTCCTTAACTCATTCGCCACCTCTGAGGCGCTGGACAGCAGTCAGCCTGGTCTGATATGATCGGGTTTATTGCACAAGCTTTTCACAAGGAATGCTTGTGCAATGATAAGTACCGACAGCATACGCTGTCGACATTTATCGATGTGCGGCGGACATGATCCACTACAGTGAATCATGTCCGTCCGCACAATGGTAAATCTACTTCACAAGCATAATCCTGCTATATATCTTTCCCCAATTGGACTCAGCCGGGGCAATAACATACAAGTTTTGTTAACAAAATGACAGTCTACCCCACAAACAATTCCAGATTTGCTCCTCCAAATAAGGCAAGTGGTGATAGAGTTTCACCATAGAAAATCAATTGCAGCAGACAATATGTTAACACATTCAGAAAGTTATCATAATTATCTATTACAATATACACAAAAGCCTTGTAATTACAAGAGATTTCATATCTCTTTAACTATCAGTTCATATCAAGTTTGAATACTGTGGTATACTAGGGAACATCAGAGATGCTTACATTTGCAGCTATTTCCAGGCAATGAGAGTGGCTAATAGCGAAGTCTGTATGATGTTAGGCACATACATTTATAAAACAACTGCTGTAAAAACAATGTACTGGTACGTAAATAATACATAACAAGGAGACTTTCTAACCCCTACAGATCATGCTGCTAAAATCAAAGTCCCATTGTCAGACAACTTCTCCTCTAAACCGCACTAATCCTATCACCAGCTCTTCCACTAAATTGCATTAACCCCATTTAAAATGTGTAAAGAAAAAGTAACCTTCAGATTTTTATATAAAATGTTTAGTTATGTGTAATGAAACAAACTTTTATTTTCACTATTCATTTCCCCCTTTTCATGTAATTTAGCTGTGAAATTGAGCAATTTCTACTTCTCAGAACACGAAAAGCACCCTGCTGACTTCTCAAGGCTAACGCTACTACATATATTTAACGAATTATGATAGTAACATTCAAGTGTATTAAGGGGCTTAGTAAAGCGGAGACTGAGTATTTTTCATAAAAAGAAATATTCAAGAATAAGGAGTCATGATCATGATCTCAAACTGAAGGGTAGTATATTCAGGAGTAATTTACAGAAGCACTTCTTTACAGAGAGGTTGATTGACTCATGGGGATCGATTTAACAAAGTGCGAGCGGACATGGTCCGTTGTAGCGGATCATGTCTGCCGCACATTGATAAATGCTGACAGCACACGCTGTCGGCATTTATCATTGCACAAACAGTTCTGGCGAACTGCTTGTGGAATGCCGCCCCCTGCAGATTCGTGGCCAATCAGGTGCTAGCAGGGGGTGTCAATCAACCTGATCGTATGCGATCGGGCAGATTGATGTCCGCCGCCTCAGAGGAGGCTTATGAGTTAAGGAGCAGTGGTCTTAAGACCGCTGCTTCTTAACTCCTGTTTCCGGCATGCCTGAAGGCTCGCGCGGAAACAGTTACATTCAGGGCGATTCGGCCTTTGTTAAATTGGCCCCATGGAATAAACTTCCACAAGAGGTGGTAATGACAAACACTGTGGGGGACTTTAAGAATGCCTGGGATAAGCATAGGGCTGTCCTACATACTAATTCATGTCTGGGATAATCATAAGGCTATCCTACGTACTAATTAATGTCTGGGATAAGCATAAGGCTATCCTACGTACTAATTAATGTCTGGGATAAGCATAAGGCTATTCTAAGTAATAAATAATGCCTTAGATAATCATAAGGCTATCCTACGTACTAATTAATGTCTGGGATAAGCATAAGGCTACCCGACGTACTAATTAATGCCTGAGATAAGCATAGGGCTGCCCTACATACTAATTAATGCCTGAGATAAGCATAATGCTATCCTACGAACTAGATAAGTTTATACTTTTAGTAAATATTGGGTAGACTTGTTGGGACTATGGTTCTTATCTGACGTCAAAATCTATGTTTCTTTGAAATTTCTATGTGTCTAGTGTCTAATTTTTTTTTTCTGATTACAACTGCAAAACAGAGTACTTTATACTAAATTTATAATAGCTAGCCTTGTTGTCTGCAGACTAAAGCCCAAATTGGCTCCTCAAAATAAGGCAAATAGTGGGCGGAGTTTGGCTATTGTAAAAATCATGCAGTAAAAAGGATGTTGAGTTGTTTTAAAAATGTTATTTAACAGCCCAATAATCTTCTAAAGTGCTAAAGTACTGTCACTATTAAATGAAAATAAAAGCCAATTTGTTTATTATAAATGGTTTATATTAGAAGTTAAAAGGACTCATGCAAGCAGCAGATACGAGTTCACTTATAAAAGTTCCCTGCTACAGGCTAATTTGTTAATAGTGATATTTACAGTTAAAGGAACATTAAATAAAGCAGAATTGCATAATTAAAAATTGCATCATAAAAAAGCAATGCAATATAATATAATAGAAATGAGATGTCCAGCAGTTGAAAGGTCATTTGAGTACTGAGGGTCCTATTGGGCAGTGTTTCTGAACAGCGGTCCACAAGTACCCCCAACAGGCCAGGTTTTCATTAAAGATGAACTGGAATACAGGTAAAATAATCAGCTGATGGGTGAGAGCAGGTTAGTAACCATGGTTAATAATCAGCTGATTATTTCACCTGTGCTCTAGTTCAGCTATAATAAAAACCTGGCCTCTTAGGGGTACTTAAGGACCCCAATTCAGAAACACTGCAATAGGGTATTGGCATTGGATTGTGGTGGGCAAGGAGATTAGAGGGCCCCCTGAGTTACAAGTGAAGACATTGGGCTCCATGTACTAAGCAGCATAAGCTGCTCCGGACCCCTTGTGGGGCGGGTTTGCACATGCAAGCCTGCTTCCCGCAATGTAAGACACAGTGGTCATTAGACAGCTGCTTCTTACACTCTCCGCCTCCTGTGAGGTGGAGGAGAGAATCACCCTGAACTCACTCGCTTGGGGTGATTGACAGACCCTTCTCGCATTAATTGTGGTGCAAGAGTGGGTCCGGGCATTACACTCTCATTGGATTTTGTAATAATATATAGGTACAGCAGGCGAACAGGATCCGCTGCCCGTATGCAGCGATGGTATGCGGACAACTTCTCAAGTTCAGAAGCTTGTCCGCATGCCGGTTAATACATGGAGGCCTTTGTTACATGTGTATTGATGATTACTTAAAGGGATATTACACAGTGCTTATTTAGTAAAAACAAATATGTTAAATCAAAGTAAACATAAAACAAAACAGATTGTGAAAAAACAGGAAACAACTTACTTGTTTTCTCCCAAAATGAGCATTTAGAAATTCTCAGTGTAGCTCCTGCCATGAGAGCTGACATGTTGGAAAATTAGGTTGCATTCTGCCTCTTCTGAGCATGGGCAAATTTGACTCCCTGTTTATGTACTATTCACTTAATACTAAACCAGCTCATGGTCCTCTAGAAATGCTATGACATTAAGCTATAAATGCCTTCCTGCAGAAGCCCCAGCCTCCTTGTAGGAGTGTGACAGGAAGTAATGGACACTACACAAATTAAAGGAATAATATAGTCAAAATTAATCTTTCATGATTCAGATAGAGCAGGCAATTTTGATCAACGTTCAAATGTACTTCTTTTATCAAATTTATCATTGGTATTATTTGTTGAAGAGCATACCTAAATATGCAAAAAAGACATGCATGTGTCTTGGAGCTCTATATGACAGCAGTGCTTGCCCTTTTAAAACACTTGTACTCTAGTGTTCAACAGCTTATAACATTTTTGTAAACATTGTTACAAACACTGTTGCCATATAAAGCTCTTCAAAAATGAATACCAAGAAAAGGAACTAAATCTGATAATTAATTTGGAAAGTTGTTTAAAAATTCCTTATTTTTTTAATCCTGGCAATTTAAAGGAACTTTCATGATTCAGATAGAGCACATAATTTTAGGCAACTTTCCAATTCACTTTCCATTATCTAAATGTGCACAATCATTTTATGTGCAAGATTTACAGGATATATGTATGTTCATTTTGTGATTAGCTGATGGCTGTCACATGGCACATTTGGAAGGAAAATGTAACTAACTGAGTCAAATAGCAGCGTTGTGGCCGCAAGCCTTTTAGCCTGTAACGCAACGTCAGTACAGCACTCCTAAAAATTAAGTTTTTTCATGGGATTCCCATAGTGCCAGTATTACGAGTTTTGCATTCTGGCTAAAAAGCGAGCATTACAGCCTAAAACGACAATATCTGTAATGCCATCTAAAGTCAGTAGTTATGAGTTTTACGATACAAAAGCTGTAACATAAAACTCATAACTAATGTGTTAAAAAGTACACTAACACCCAAAAACTACCTATTAAACACTATATTAAATGTATTAACCCCTAATCTGCCGCTCCTGATATTGCCGCCACTTTAAAAAAATATAACCCCTATTCCGAAGCTCCCTGACATCCTCACCACTATACTAAAGTTATTAACCCCTAAATCGCCACCCTCCCGCATCACAAACACTATTTAAATATTAATAACCCCTAATCTGCCGTCCGCCCACATCACCCCACTATACTAAAGTTATTAAGCCCTACACCGCTGCCACTATAATAAACCTATTAACCCCTAAACCAAAAGTCCCCCACAACGAAATATACTAAACTAAACTATTAACCCCTAAACTGAAAGCCTCCCACATCGAAATAAACTAAATTAAACTATTTACCCCTAAAGCTAACAACCCCCTATTTTTATATTAAAATTACAATTTCCCTAGCTTAAATTAAATTAAAACTTACCTGTCAAATTGAAAAACTACGTTTAAACTAACAGTTAAACTAATATAATAATTAAACTAAAATTAAACTAACTACCTATTAAATTAAACTAAACTACACATTAAAAAAATCCTAACACCACTCTAAAAATTACAAAGTATATAAATACAAAATCAAAAAAATACTAAGTTACAGAAAATAACAAACACTAAATTACGGAAAATAACAAACAAAATTATCCAAAATAAAAAAGAATTACACCTAATTTAATAGCCCTATCAAAATAAAAAAGCCCACCCAAAATAAAAAAAAAACCTAGCCTACAATAAACTACCAATGGCCCTTAAAAGGGCCTTTTGTGGGGCATTGCCCCAAAGATATCAGCTCTTTTACCTGTAGAAAAAACACAAAGACCTCCCCAACAGTAAAACCCACCACCCAAAAAAACCCCAAAAAAACCTAAGCTACCCATTGCCCTGAAAAGGGCATTTGTATTGGCATTGCACTTAAAAAGGCATTTAACTCTTTTACTGCCCAGACCCTAAACTAAAAAAAAAAAAATCCTTAAAAAAGCCTAACACTAACCCCCTGACGATTCACTTACAGTTTTTGAAGTCCCGCTTGAACGATCTTCATCCCGGAGTTAAATTCCTGATCCAGTCGGCGAGAAGTCTTCATTCAGGTGGCTCTTCAATCTTCATCCCGGCTGCGAAGTCCTGATCCAAGCGGCGAGAAGTCTTCATCCAGATGGCCTCTTCAATCTTCATCCAGATGGCATCTTCTATCTTGATCCCGGAGGCACAGCGTTGGTCCATCCTGAAGACATCCGGCGCGGAGCATCCTCTTCATACGGTCACTGCCATACACTGAATCTTCAATGCAAGGTATGCGATCCAAGATGGCATCCCTTGCATTCCTATTGGCTGAAAAGTTTGAATCAGCCAATAGGAATTAGAGCTGCTAAAATCATATTGGCTGTTCAAATCAGCCAATAGGATTTAAGCAGCTCTAATTCTATTGGGTGGTTATTATTACAACCAATTGTACTTAATCTTCTCTCCTATACTCGTGACTCCAAACACATCCTCAACCTCCTTACTAATGTGAAGTGGGACGAGACATACAGTTGGATAACTATAGATGCTGTTTCTTTGTACTCGTCCATTCCGCACTCTAGGGGGATTGAGGCTGTCAAATTCCATCTCATCAATTCCACAGAATTTACATCTGATTTTCAGAACTAAATTCTTAGGGTCCTTGAGTTTCTTTTAACTCATAATTTTTTCTGCTTTGAGGGGGTGTACTATCTCCAAAGATGTGGCATAGTGATGGGGGCGAAATTTGCTCCATCTTATGCCAATCTCTATCTTGGCTGGTGGGAGCTGTGCCACATCTTTGGAGATAGCAATCCTTTCAGAAAACATATACACGTTTTTAAGCGGTTCATTGATGATCTGTTAATCATATGGACTGGTCCTGTGGAATTGGGGAAGGAATTTGTGTATTATCTTAATGATAATACTTACAATCTTCAATTTACCTATGAACATAATCCAACATGTATCACTTTCTTGGATCTATGTCTGGAGTGGGAAACAGATGGCAGTATACATACCAAGGTTTACCGCAAACCAATTTCGGGGAATTTACTGCTGCATGCAGATAGTTGTCACCCCAAAAATGTATTGTATGCTGTGGCCAAAGGGCAATTTTCTCGTCTGAAGAGAAATTGTAGTAAGGAAGCAGATTATCTTAGGGAATCTAAGAACTTAGAACAAAGACTACGTGAATGAAAATATAGTACAAGCCATATCAGGGAAGCTATACACAAAGTACATAACATACCAAGACACAAATTGCTGGAAGATAAAAATACCCAAGTCGACTCCTGTGATTTTCAAGGAGTACACTTTGTGACCACTTATAGTGACCAATACTCCAGTATATGTAGTATTGTAAAAAAACATTTTCCCCTGCTTGCGGTGGACGATTTGCTTAAAGATACTGTTAAAAAGGGCATTAGATGCACTTACAAAAAGAGCCACACTTTAGGCAGTATACTTTCACCCACTCAACTAAAACCGGTACATTCTTCAGAGAGTTTGTGGTTACGCCATAGGGGTATGTTTAAGTGTGGACATCGCAGATGTAGACCCTGTGATTAAGTACAAGTTTCAAACTCTTTTCGCTCAGCAGTCACAGGCAAAAGCTATGACATAAAGACATGCATAAATTGTACTCACACGGGTGTCATCTACTTAATAACATGCATCCAATGCAACATTCAATACACAGGACTTACGTCCAGAGACATTAATACTCGTATTAGAGAACATATTTCCACCTTAGAGAGAGCTAAGTCTACCTCCCTGCCAGTGCAACACTTTGCTACTATTCACAATGGCAAGTTGGATACATTTAGATGGATTGCCATTGAGAAAGTAGTAACACCAAAAAGGGGTGGTGATCTTGAGAGTATTCTGGCTAAGCGTGAGGTATTCTGGATATTCCATCTTAAAACCAGGACACCTCATGGCTTAAATTCCAGATACGACCTGATTAACTTCTGGGAATAATTGCTGTACTGAGGGGACTTCAGGTTCAGGGTTCCCCCTTTGTTCACTTTCAATCTATTTGGGGTGCAAAAATATAAGCATCAGTATGTCCCCATCTATATACCTCTTATGGTCAAACCTGATATATACATATATATGTTCAATTTTGCATGTCTTTATTATTACTTTTAAGTACTTTTCTGTTATGCATTTTTGGTCTAGCACTTGTAGCTTTGTACCATATATACATTCTTCCATCAAGTATTGGCACCGTTCTAATACTACAATCCTTCTTGTCCACACAGTTAAACATGTATATATATGTATATCTTGATTTTGCTAAGGCTTTCGCACATGCATTTATCATGTTCTACTGTGCATTACTTGTGTGCCATTTATATGGATGGGTATTCCCACTAGATTTTCATGTGGTCCCATTCCTATGTCTGATCACCCAACCCCGCCTGTTAGATAGTATCCTATCCCAGACTATTTATTGTTGCAATCTTGTACTTATTTCTATTGAAGTGCTTTAGCGTATATCTACATTTCCATCTGCATTTATATATCCAATGGAACTTTATTACTATGTTAGTAATACTCTTCATTTTTGAGAGTACTTGTATGCACTTGGATTTAGATATACTTTAAATACACTGGCTTCTGTATATTGTCTTGGACGCATATATTTATATTTTTTACTTTTTACATATTTATTAATATTAGATTCTCTAACTATGTACTTATGTATAATTTATTTCTCTATGTGAACTGATTTGGTGTATACAGACATCTCCAGTTTAATACTGTATTGTGGCATAAAGGGGTTAAAGTTTGTGTGCATGTAGCTTAGTAGGCGTTTTTTTCTCTTAATTGCTTCACCTATCAGGTACTGCGATACCTGTTTTAAATCACTGTTGTGCAAAGCAAAGTATGCTATGACTACGGCCACCATGGCCAAAACATGTTAGCAGCTGTGCGTTGCCTACCTATGCTTTGGGATGCCTCCCAAATTTTAAAAGATTCCTAATAAAAGATTGGTTTTATTCTACAGCGGCTCCACATCTTCGTTTTTTCTTTGTGCTGCTAATAGCTCCGGAATCGCTGTGCCCGCCTGGTCGGGTCTTTTGCAGTTAGCCCAGGTACCTTGCTCCTTTTCTGGTCTCCCCCCCCCCGCACATACGTCATCGTGGACGTCAGTGGAGCCTCACTTCCGTATTTCGGAGACGCGTATGGAGCATGTATGCCGGGGACAAGCTGAATCAGCTGCCGAGTGCATCTCGGCCGGCGGAGGATACAGACACAGTCAGGCAGAGCAAGTTAAAAAGAGCCTTGGTGTCCTCTTCGCATCCACTCAGATCAGCATTCAAGGTATTCCTTCTTATTTTCTACATTGAGGTCGGGGGGGAGCAAGGACAGTGTTTATGTATATTAATAGGTCCTGGTGAAGATAATCATCATCATCATTATTACTGGATTACTCTTGTTTCATTACGAACCTTTGCAGTGTGCCTATTCTCTCCTAATTCAAGTGATGTGGGAGGCCAGAGATTTAGGGGTTAATAACTTTATTTAGTTGCAGCGATGTTGGAGAGTGGCGGAATAGGGGTTAATAACTTTAATATAGTTGCAGCGATGTTGGGGTGCGGCGGAATAGGGGTTAATAACTTTAGTATAGTGGCAGTGATATCAGGAGCAACACATTAGGGTTAATATTTTTATTTAGGTGGTGGCGATATCGGGAGACGAAGATTAGAGGTTAATAACTTTAGGCAGGCTTTAGGTTTAAATGTTAGTTTTCTTTCCCCATAGACATCAATGGGACTGCGCTACGGAGCTTTTGTTTCCGCGATCGCAGGTGTTAGACTCTTTTTTTTGCCAGCTCTCCCCATTGATGTCTATGGGGAAAGCGTGCACGAGCACGTCAAAACAGCGCTTGTTTTGGCTGCGGTATGGAGCACAACGCAGCCATATCGCACGCACAAGCCGGGTTTTTTTAAACTTGTAATGGCAGCGCTATAGGGGGTTAAATAACGCAACTTTTGTTGCGTTCTTTACTTTCCCTATAGCGCTCAAAACTCGTAATCTAGCTGTGTGACATTTGCCAGAAAAAAACTACTACTTATTTTAAAATCAAACCAAGTGCTTTTGCATTGTATTTTAGTATGCAGTTATTGAGACGATGTTAAAAATGAATAGCTAGACATACAGATGCAAATAGATAGACAGACTAACAGATGGTGGTTAAAGCGTTAAAGGACCACCCAATGCAGTAGAATTACATAATTAACAAGTACATAATAAAAAGACAATGAAATAATACCTACTCTGAATTTCAAATAAGCAGTAGATTTTTTTCTGACAAATGTATTTTTTCTCACATTTTCCGGCCCCCTGTATCATGTGATACATCAGCCAATCACAGACTAGTATACAGTACTTATACCCTGTGAGCTTGTGCACATGCTCAGTAGGATCTTGTTCCCCAGAAAGTGTGAATATAAAAAGTCTGTGCAAAATTTTTATAATGGAAGTAAGTTGGAAAGTGTTTTGAAAACTATCTGAATTATAAAAGTTTATTTTGACTTTAGCGTCCCTTTAAATACAATAGAATTGCCTAATAAACAAATGCATATTAACAATATAATGCAATAGCACTTTTTTGTCAAATTTTACAATTTGGTAATATTGCCTCCTCCCTATATCAGGTGACAACCATCAGCCAATAAAAAATGCATATACATATATACTGTGAACTCTTGCTCAGTAGGTGCTAGTGCCTCAGAAAGTGTGAATATAAAAAGATTGTGCACAATCTGATAATGGAAATACATTAGAAAGATTTTTACAATTGCATTATCTATCTGAATCATTAAAGTTTAATTTTTACTTTAATGTTCATTTAACCTGTTCTATTAGTCAGTGAAATGTTTTTATTTGTGTTATTAGTCACTATTCAGTAATTGAGATATAATGAAGTCGCCATTGTGCAGAAGAACAACATTGGGAGAAAGTCCAATATAAAGAAACAGCAGTGACAAATACTATAAACTATGCAATGCCTCACTTTCCCTAATGTCTACTGCACTTTCTGTCTTCTGGTTAGAGGAACTCCCTTTAAAGCAATTAAATCATTATGTAATTCTCTGTTGCGTGTGTTTTTTTTTCAAGCCATCTCATGCTTGAGATGTTTACCCTTCACATTTCAGATGAGTTTTATACTGAGGAAAGTGGTTTCGTTTCTTTGCCTTCCCATGGGAAAAGGACTTGAGTTGGAAATCTTTCAACAAGCCAAGGTAAGCCAAGAAACGCGTGGAAGTTTCATGTTTGGCAAACTGACTGTTTGACTCCTTCAGTGCCAAAGGAAACTGTAAACAAACAATGGATGAAATACATATTGTAAATATGCCTGAACGGATAAGGTGTAGCACTTCAAATAATTGTTTTGTGTTTGTAATGTGACTGCTTTTGTTTGTACTACTTTGTGCATTTCCTTCAGCAATTAGAAAAGTAAAGGGTCAACTGCTTAAACAGAGCTGAACCTTATCAGGAGTTTCTAGTATCTCAGGTTAGGGCATGACCAGAATGAAGAGCCCACTGAAGTAAAAAAATAATAATAATAATCACAGAACATTCTTTTGCTACTTCTGAAAGAAATGTGAATCCAGAGCACATTTCAGAAATAATAGCAGTTCTAATAAAGTTAACTTAGTAACATTGGCTCCCAAAGCAATCCCTATCATGATCAACTAGGGGGATTTTGGCTTCCTTTTTAAGCCATTCCAATTTGAAAAGTCCCTATTTTGTATCAGAAAGACCACCCACGTTGAGAATACAATATAAAGTCGAAATCTGGTTAAATGCCCCAAAAGTTTAAAAAAAATGGCTTTTTTAGAATTTTTACCATATGTTTTTAAAAACTTATTAAACTTATTAAATATTCAATCAAAGTGAAAGTTAAGTGTTGCGGCTAATTGATAAAATATTAATGATAACAGTAAATGTTTATATATAATTTTTAAAACCTTTTTGTGTAGTGTATGGAGAATTATTAAGAATAGTCAGTGACGCAACTTTTATAAAGAAAGCCGTCACTAAATTTGGCATTTATTAGCAAATCAGGTTGCTTTAAATACAGCTGAATGAGAGATGCTGACACCCTTGATAAAGTGCCCCATAGGCACGAAACGCGTAGGATGATTAGCATGTCTGTACAAGTTTTGTCGTTGAGGCCTGCTATATTTTTTATATATACCAATAAATACTACAGAAGTACTGCTAAGAAATTTTCATTTCGGACGAAATATTCATTCCGAATATTCAGGGAAATTAATTTCCTCCAATATTCTATGGCTGCACTGTTCGCTATTGGTTTAGTTTAAAACAAAATGAATACTGAATTTTAGACATTTACATTCATTTTTGTTAAAACCAATATGAAAGTTTCATAGCTATAGGTGAAAATTTCACCTGTAGCTCCTTAATGTCCTCTGGAGAGCATGAAGAGCACACAAAGGGAGGTATTAACCCCTTTAAAAAATGAAACAAATGAATTTTTCATCATTATTTTAACATTTTCGTTGCATTTCATTAAAATGAAACAAGAATCAGATTTTCGTCACAAATTTGTATCTGTATGAAAACAAATGCACATGTCAAAAAAATATTAAGTTTTATTCAACTTTCACTTACCGTGAAAGCGATATTTGTGCTCAACATAGTAATAACAGCGCACGCATATGTGCGATGGTATTACAAGTGAGGTGCAATGCGAACACAACCTCGCGTTCACATTGCACAAAGCATTGCACTCACAAGAGAGTGCTTCCATAGGCTCCAATGGGAGCCTTGTTCTCATGCTGTGAGACACTGCATAAGAACTATCACAGCGAACGGGTAAGTCTTGCAGAGATGGGCAGCAAATATATATATATATGTATATGAATATATGTGAATATATATTTACTGGGAACACACAGTCCCCATAGACTTCAATAACTGCCATTTTTTTTCAAACACCCCACACCCGCCAACTTTAGCCCACAAAAACTGCTTAGTGCAGTTTTTTTTTAATAAATGCTACTTTTGAAAAAAAAAAAAAAAAGGATCTCACATGTTATTTTGGGGCAATTAGGGGACATTTAAAAAATTAACCAAAGGTATTGCGAGCTTGAGGTGTCAATAACCAGCCACTTTTAAATTAGCGCTCCACTTGTAATCTAGTCCATCAATTTTGGATTTTGTTGGCTCATCACAACCTGCTTGATAGTGCAGATGAATATGCTGTGAAAAATATATTTTTTAATTGCATTAAAATTCGTAAAAAAATTGTTCTGAAGAAATCATATTTTATGGAAAAATTTTGTATTGAAAAAAATATAGGAAAAAAAAAACAATTTAGGGTCCAATCCAATATGCAGCGTCGCCCACAAAAGCCGGCGTTGCCGGCTTTTGCGCTGTTTTGGTATCACATATACAGCGGAGCATACAAGTTATGCCCGTATATTTCACCCGTCGCCCGCAATTTTTACTCCCATAGGCTAACATGGGACCGCGTCGTAAGTCGGTATCCAATATCCAGCGCAAGGCCTTATGTGGTGAAAATGGAGAAATCTTACTCCATTTTCACCTCGCCATAAAATGCAGCTGTAGCAGGCCTTGCGCTGAGTATGGGAGCACCGTAACTCCCTAAAATGCCTGCAAAAAAAACCTAACACCTAACGCATGCGCAATGTCTATCTACCTGTCAACCGCAATCCCCCACCGCAATACCTAATAAAGTGTATTAACCCCTAAACCGCCATAGCCCACACCGCAATAAACCTATTCTATTATTAACCCCTAAACCACCATAGCCCACACCTCAATAAACCTATCCTAGTAGTATTAACCCCTAAACCGCCATAGCCCACACCTCAATAAACCTATCCTAGTAGTATTAACCCCTAAACTGCCATACCCACATAGCCTATTAAATCTATTAACCCCTAATCTGCCGCTGCCAACATCGCCGCCACTATAATAAAGTTATTACCCCTAAACCTAAGTCTAACCCTAACACCCGCCTAACTTAATTATTATTTAAATAAAACTAAATAATATTACTATTATTAACTAAAGTATTCCTATTTAAAACTAAATACTTACCTATAAAATAAACCCTAAGATAGTTACAATATAATTAATTATTACATTGTAGCTATTTTAGGATTTATTTTTATTTTACAGGCAACTTTGTATTTATTTTAACTAGGTACAATAGCTATTAAATAGTTAATAACTATTTAATAGCTACCTAGTTAAAATAATTACAAAATTACTTGTAAAATAAATCCTAACCTAAGTTACAAATACACCTAACACTACACTATCAATAAATAAATTAAATTAATTAACTACAATTAGCTAAAATTAAATACAATTAACTAAAATAAACTAAAAAATTACAAGAAGTTTAAACTAATTACACCTAATCTAAGCCCCCTAAAAATATAAAAAAGCCCCCCAAAAAAATAAAATGCCCTACCCTATACTAAATTACAAATAGCCCTTAAAAGGGTCTTTTGCGGGGCATTGCCCCAAAGTAATCAGCTCTTTTACCTGTAAAAAAAAGACAATACCCCCCCACCAACATTACAACCCACCACCCACACACCCCTACTCTAAAACCCACCCAATCCCCCCTTAATAAAACCTAACACTACCCCATTGAAGATCACCCTACCTTGAGCCGTCTTCACCCAGCCGGGCACCAGTGGTCATCCGATCCGGGCAGAAGTCTTCATCCAATGGGGCAGAAGAGGACATACAGACCGGCAGAAGTCTTCATCCTATCCGGGCAGAAGAGGACATCCAGACCGGCAGAAGGCTTCATCCAAGCGGCATAGAATGCAAGGTCAATTCTATTGGCTGATCCAATCAGCCAATCGGATTGAACTTCAATCCGATTGGCTGATTAAATCAACCAATCGGATTTTTCCTACCTTAATTCAGATTGGCTGATAGAATCCTATCAGCCAATCGGAACGAGGGACGCCATCTTGGATGACGTCATTTAAAGGAACCGTCATTCGTCGTTAGTCCGTCGTGTTGGAAGGATGCTCCACGTAGGATGTCTTCAAGATGGAGTCGCTCCTCGTTTGATGGAAGAAGATAGAAGATGCCGCTTGGATGAAGTCTTCTGCCGGTCCGGATGTCCTCTTCTGCCCGGATAGGATGAAGACTTCTGCCGGTCTGGATGTCCTCTTCTGCCCCATCGGATGAAGACTTCTGCCCGGATTGGATGACCACCGGCTGGGTGAAGATAGCTCAAGGTAGGGTGATCTTCAATGGGGTAGTGTTAGGTTTTCTTAAGGGGGGATTGGGTGGGTTTTAGAGTAGGGGTGTGTGGGTGGTGGGTTGTAATGTTGGGGGGGTATTGTCTTTTTTTTACAGTTAAAAGAGCTGATTACTTTTTTATTTTATTAGGGGGCTTAGATTAGGTGTAATTAGTTTAACCCTTTGAGTGTTAATGACGACTCTGAGTTTCTCACTCTTGTGCTAATGATGGCTCAGAGCCGTCATAAGCACTCTCCCACCTTGAGGGAGATCTGGGGGCTCCTTACAGCTCCTACCCCGGCTTCACGTGATGCACGGTGACATCACGAGCAATAACGTGATGACGTCACTGTGCAACTTTATTTATACTTAACAATGTTAAGTATATGAGGAGGGGGCATGCTGCTTAGAAGCCTGTATCTCAGGCATCTAAGCAGCTACAGACCCCCAAGACCCACTGTTGGAAAGGGAATCGCCTAACCTTTCCAACAGTGTAAGTCTTGGGGGTCTGTAAAAACAATAACAAAAGATAAAAAAAAAAATCAAAAATTTAATAAATTAAAAAAACCTTAGAAAATATTAGCACCCAGGTGGGAAAGTGCTTAGCACTCAAAGGGTTAAACTTCTTCTAATTTTTTTTTATTTTCTGTAATTTTTATTTTTTTATTTTTTATACTTTAGTTTATTTTAGTTAATTGTATTTAATTTTAGCTAATTGTAGTTAATTAATTTAATTTATTTATTGATAGTGTAGTGTTAGGTGTATTTGTAACTTAGGTTAGGATTTATTTTACAGGTAATTTTGTAAGTATTTTAACTAGGTAGCTATTAAATAGTTAATAACTATTTAATAGCTATTGTACCTAGTTAAAATAAATACAAAGTTGCCTGTAAAATAAAAATAAATCCTAAAATAGCTACTATGTAATTATTAATTATATTGTAGCTATCTTAGGGTTTATTTTATAGGTAAGTATTTAGTTTTAAATAGGAATACTTTAGTTAATAATAGTAATATTATTTAGATTTATTTAAATAATAATTAAGTTAGGGGGGTGTTAGGGTTAGACTTAGGTTAGGGGGTAATAACTTTATTATAGTGGCAGCGACATTGGCAGCGGCAGATTAGGGGTTAATATATTTAATAGGCTATGTGGGCTACGGCGGTTTAGGGGTTAATACTAGGATAGGTTTATTGCGGTGTGGGCTATGGCGGTTTAGGGGTTAATACTACTAGGATAGGTTTATTGCAGTGTGGGCTATGGCGGTTTAGGGGTTAATACTAGGATAGGTTTATTACGGTGTGGACTATGGCGGTTTAGGGGTTAATACTACTAGGATAGGTTTATTGCGGTGTGGGCTATGGCGGTTTAGGGGTTAAATACTAGGATAGGTTTATTGCGGTGTGGGCTATGGCTGTTTAGGGGTTAATAATTAGGCTTATTGCGTTGTGGGGGGTTGTCGGTCTATGGGTTAATACCAGTGGCGTATTTAGGTTTTATGGTGCCCTAGGCACTAAAAATTCTGCTGCCCCCCTCAAAGGTTTTAGGCCTTTTTTCCCCTTAATATTTTTTTGAGTTGAATTGCATGCATCTCATACCATTTTCTCCCTGAGAGAAGGGAGAGAAAAGAAGGGGAGGGGAGAAAAGGGAGGGAAAGGAAAGAAGGAAGGGAGGGAGAGAAAAAGAGAAGAAAAAAGTGGGGAGAGGATTAAAGAGAGAAAGAAAGAAAGGAGGGAAAGAAAGAAAGAAAGGAGAGAAAGAAAGAAAGAAAGAAAAAAAGAAAGAAAGAAAGAAAGAAAAAAAGAAAGAAAGAAAGAAAGAAAGAAAGAAAGAAGGGAGGGAGGGAGTTGAGGAAGGGAGTGAGAAAGGGAAAGAAGAGAGAGAAGAGGAAGGGAGGGAAAGAAGAACACACTTTGAAACAATCACTGCCCTTCACATGCAACAACATACAGCAATTACCATCAGTCAAGTAATTAAACTTTTTAAGTGTCCGTTTAATGTTTACTCCATGGGTTCATGAATGCAGAGACAGCTAGCTATTAGTAGCTAACATACATTAGCGCTGAGAGTTTATGATTAGACATCACAAGCTGATCTAAGCAGTGCACAGCTGCATCCAGTCTGTTAGTTACAAAGACCTGCAATAAGCACTGTGCTCGCAGACCCACCACAGCTGACAAGGGGAGGCAGCATATTGGCACAAGGTCTTCTCCTCCAGCCTCGCCTTGTAAGCATATCCCGGGCAAGTTTCTCACCAAGAACACTTCCACTGCAAAAATGCCGGTGGCTATAAATGAAGCAATGGTTTAAAGGAGCAGTGCCTGTGAAGAGTGACCTTAATCAGCGCACGTGCCTTGTCTTCTCTGTAAAAGCCTGCACTTTATCGCTTACTGTACTGTGTGCTGGCTTTTAGTGAGAGGATAGGGCAGATGTGCTGTCCCTCCCAAATCTGCTGCCCTAGGCACCGGCCTTGTTGGCCTAGACTATAATACGCCCCTGGTTAATACATTTATTATTAGGAGTGAGAGGGGGGATTGCGGATATAGGGGTATACGTGCCTGGGCTTATTTTTGGGAGGCAGGTTAGACAGTTACGGGAGATTTAACATTTTAGTTAGTTTTCTTAGGCGCCGGCAGTTTCTAAAGTGCCGTAAGTCACTGGCGACTCCAGAAATTTGTAGTTACGCTCATTTCTGGACATCGTTAGTTTATCCGACTTATGGCACTTTAGGAACTGCCGGCGGGGTATATGTAATACCCCGATGTGCGAGGCGAAATTACGGGCAGGGCGGTTTCCCTCACTTGCGCCGAAAACTACGCCGTATATCGGATCGCGCCCTTAATGTGCATAGTAGAAGTCAAAATAAACTACACTGCACATGCAAAAACAGTGTGAAATTCCTATTTATGATAGAAACATTCAAAGCATATTATTTTCTTCGTGAAATTAGTTTCCCGGCTTCTGCTATCTGGCTGAACAGGGGTGTTCCATGGGTGTATCTAAAAACCTTTTGCCAGGTTTGACTTATTCTCTAAAAATTTTACCCCTAAATATCTCATTTTTTTTCTCACAGACTAAAGGTGGTGAGATTGAGTCAAACACTTTCTACCATAATAGAAAAGCACATGTATATGAAAAAAGAGGTGATTGTAAGATACCATACACTGAAGAAAAGGTCATCTGATTTGTATTGGATTTCATTTTTAAATACCCTCTACTTCCTGTTAACTTTGCTCTCCCCACTGGTATTTCCCTATCCAGTGAGCTCCATTACTTTCTATTGGGACATCTCGCAACTTGCACAGACAGACCCCTTTTTTAAAGAATTTCCTGAGGGTAGACCCTAGAAGTGTCTCTGTGGTTTTTCACATCTGACCAGCAAACTTTTTATATTTGGGCCTTAAAGGGACACTGAACCCACATTTTTTTCTTTTATGATTCAGATAGAGCAATTTTAAGCAACTTTCTAATTTACTCCTATTAGCAAATGTTCTTCATTCTCTTGGTATCTTTATTTGAAAATCAAGAATGTAAGTTTAAATGCCGGCCCATTTTGGTGAACAACCTGGGTTGTTCTTGCTGATTAGTGGATAAATTCGTCCACCAATAAACAAGTGCTGTCCAAGGTTCTGAACTTTCTTTTTCAAATAAAGATAGCAGGAGAACAAAGAAAAATTTATAATAGAAGTAAATTAGAAAGTTGCTTAAAATCGCATGCTCTATCTGAATCACCAAAGGAAAAAAAAAATATGGGTTCAGTGTCCCTTTAAGTATTAGTCTTACTGTGTATAAAGTGATAAAATAAGATAAGGAATATTCTCTGTAAATATAGAAAGATAAGCTAATAAAGTCTGCCCTTTCTGCAAGCCCCGCCCATTTCATGTGGTTTCAGTTAGCAGAGACAACTATTTCATATATAAAAATATACATAAAGGATGAATTTCCATACATTTCAAACTCTGCAGCTGCTATAAGAGACAAATACTTTAAGGCATAGTGCAAAATTTAAAAAGCACTTTAAAAAGTTTAAAGTATGTCAGTCAAAGTACACATTATGAACGTATTAATAATATGCCTTGAAATTTGTATTAAATGTGAATTTATATTAAGCCATAAAATTGTAACTTAAGGTGCTCAGTAACTTTAGATTTAAAGGAACAACACTTAGTAATTACACAATATTTCTGCTGTCTTGCTATGGAATAACTTATCAGCAAAGTCTAAACATTTTTAAAACATATTGTATGCTACAATCATTTTTCAATGGCCAAACTCCACCCACTAGTGATTATGTCAGCATAAACTACATTGTTTTGCAGTAAATACCTGCTGAAGCCAATTGTGGAAAGATACTTTAAATTTTAAGGAAATAATTCCAATACCCACCTTTATTTCAAGAGGGTGAATGCGTGGTTAATCTGTGCAGATATAAAATTGTCCCTGTGTTCTACCAAGCAAATGATAGAGAGTTAAATTAATACCATGGGGTAGACTTATTAATAGTCGAGCGAACATGATTCGCTGTTGCAAATCATGTCCGCTCAACCTCACTAAGGGCTCGATGATTGAAAGCTCTCTGGACTGGCGAGATTATTAAAGAATGCTCGTCAGTCCTTCTATTTCCCTTGTGGAATGATCTAAAGCCAGTTTTTACCCTGAAAACAGGGTGTCTCGCTAAAGGGCGTATACTGCATTTTCATATGAAATGTGCACAACAAAATTCGTATTTTAAACATTATACAAAACAAATATTTGATTCATTCACACAAAAATAAGGGAAAAATTGTATTGTTAAGGTGCATCAAAAATCGTAACAAAATTCTTCACCAAAAATCGTATGTTAACAAAAATGAAAAATTAGTATCTAATTTACACAGGAATAAATCAAATGAAATATTCACAGCGTAAATCGTAATTGTAGTACACTGAATGTGCAAAAATCACACAGAAATTTGAATTTGAACATATAGGCGAATGTAAGATGCTATAAGCAGAAAGCAGCGTAATGTGAGTTATATTGGCTGCAGGATTTTAATTTTAAAGTGCTCCCCCTGCTCTCTGCTAACTTCGCACTAAGGAGCGAAGTTTCCCTATCCAACAAGCTCCATTACTTTTAATAGGAGCCATCTCGCAACTCGCATGGACTGCCCCTTTTTTACGATCTTTGCACCGGGGCAGCCCTGTGAGTGTCAGCGAGAAAAAGAAGGTTTGAGCTGGCGAACAATATATCATCGAGCCCTAAATGCTGACAACATACTCTTTCGGCATTTAACATTGCACAAGCATTTCTAGTGAAATGCTTGTGCAATGCTGCCCCAATCTCACTGGCAGCCAATAGGCTGCTAGCAGGGGCTGTCAATCATCCAGATCGGATTGGGATGATTTCAATCCACCACCTAAAAGGTGCGATCGCTAAAACACAGCTAGAGTTAAGCTTTTTGTGCTAGTCGGGTTGCGTTTGTATTACTAGTTAAAAAAAAACTTATTTTGCGCTAGCGTTAACCTGAATAGCGCGAAAAACCTAACTTAAGTTTTCGCTTGCGCGTGCATGTATTCGCCCATAGGGATCACTAGAGAGAAAAAAGTGGGGAGAAAAACTAACACCCGAGTTTGCCCAAACACCATTGCATTTACGCGTTCCCCATAGAAGTCAATTGAAAAATAAATTGGAAAAAAAAGCAAACACCCATCGTGCAAACTACATATCCTATTAGCAAATCTGAAATATTTACAGTAAATACATAGTTAAAATATTAATTAAATATGAATATTGCATAAATATCTTTTATCATGTTTTTATCTGCTTAATGGCAAAGGGCTATAATGCACTTATGTGTACATAAAGGGACACTGAATCCAATTTTTCTCTTTCATGATTCAGACAGAACATGCCATTTTAAACAGTTTTTAATTTACTCCTTATCAATTTTTCTTTATTCTCTTGCTATCTTTATTTGAAAAGCAAGAATGTAAGTTTTGAAGCCGGCCCATTTTTGGTTCACAACCTGGGTTGTCCTTGCTGATTGGACAGCACCAATAAACAAGTGCCGTCCAGTGTCTGAGCCAAAAATTAGCTGTCTCCTTAGCTTAGGTGCCTTCTTTTTCAAATAAAGATAGCAAGAGAACTAATAAAAAATGATAATAGGAGTAAATTAGAAAGTTGCTTAAAATTGCATGCTCTATCTGAATCATGAAAGAAAATTGGGTTTAGTATCCCTTTAATGTTTTTATATGTGTATATATGACTGTAAATACATATATACACTTAAAAATACATTAATATATGTACACATATATACACATATACATACAAACACATCTTTAGCAATGTATATGTAAGTGTCTCAATGTTAAAGCCTTTTGCCTGCCTTTTTTTCTAACACAGAGAGTTCATATCTTTGAGACCTTCTAAGTATTTTGTGCAATATGTTTTTTTAAATAATTTTTATTAGACAGTGCTAATATCAGTGTAACTGTACTTTGCAATGTATTTTTTTGAAGTGTTTTGTGCAACTTTTTAGTTTCGGAGAACAGTTAGCCACAGCTCTAAGATCGGATTGAAGCGTAAAGGGCGATTGCGCTAGCGTAATTGCGATTTTGCTCCACTTCTAATATCAGCAAAATGAAAATGGCTTGCAAAAACACGATTGCGCTAGCGCAAAACCGTTTGCGCCTCACTTGTAATCTAGCCCTCAGTTACCAAAAAGATGCAGGGTCTTATCGCCCTGCCACTAAATCCACTTCTGTGAAAAAAGCAGTCACTTTCTGTTAGTATCTGAATACTTAGTCAGATTCCACAGATACTTGTTATGAGAAAGCGCTCCTACTGCATTAAATTATATATATCGTATATCATGTTCAGCCCTAGTTTATATTTCGAATTTGTTCCTTTTCAGTGTAAATGAATCTTAAGACACACCCAGATTGTAAAACTAAATCAAGAATCAGTGACCCCGTAACAAGCCCCTGCACTAAATGATATGTTTAAAAAAACAGAAAAACAAAGTTATATTTATAAAAGGGACATAAGGTGCATTTAAAATGGGAATAAAACACATAAGGTGCATTTAAAATGGGAATAAAACGCACTCTTGCCATATATTGTGATTTGCCATAAAGCAGTACAATAGACTTATCATGCATATAGTGCTAGACTAGGTGACTGTGTATGATGCAACTTAAAGGGACAGTCTACAATATAATTTTTATTATTTTAAAAGATATTCTCTTTATTCCCCAGTTTTGCCTAACCAACACAGTTATATTAATATACTATTAATATTCATTTTACCTCTGGGATTACCTTGCATCTAAGAATCTTCTGACAGCCCCCTGATCACATGACTTTTTATTTATTATCTATTGACTTGCATTTAGTACTGTGAACACGTTATCTATACCTGTATGTCCCACATGAACTAGCAGTCTCCTGTTGTGAAAAGCAAATAAAAAGCATGTGATAAGAGGCTGTCAGTAGTGGCTTAGAAACAGGCAGAAATGTAGAGGTTTAATTGTTATAAAGTATATTAATATAACCAAGTTGGTTGTGCAAAGCTGGGGAATGGGTAGTAAAGGCGTTATCTTTTTAAACAATAACAATTTTAGTGTAGACTGTCCCTTTAAGACATGCATGAGACAGAAATTCACATGTAATGCACCATATGCTCAAGGGTGTGTGCACAGTTAAAAGATATTCCAGTCAAAATTGAAATGCACAAAGATGAATTACATCTTTGAATAGAAACATATTTACAATATACAAATATTGGCAAAAATGATTCTTGTAAAAATTATCACTGTTTTAGTTTTAACATTTTTCTCTGCATGTGCATGTGAAGCATAGCTAGATATTCTCAGTGCACCAGCATTTTAAATACTGCAGCAGCTCAGAGCATCAGTGGGGTTTGTATCATGTCAGCAATTAACAAATTGAGTCGTTACCAGATTGTACAAGCTCTGAGAAAATGCTGGTGAATGGTGCATACTTAAATGCAATTAGAAGCATTTTTGCTAATACATGTATATTACAAAAATGCTTCTTTTTAAAACTGAAATGCATCTATGTTGATTCCAATTTTGGATGGAATGTCCCTTTAACCCCCCTTAATGACCGACGACTTGCAGGGTACGTCCTAAAAAAAAAATACAGTTAATGACCGAGGACATACCCTGTACGTCGTCGGCCTTGGAAAGGGCTGGAAGCGATCCTGATCGCTTCCAGTTGCTTTCTGGTTATTGCAGTGATGCATCCTGCAATAACCATGTTTAGCCATCCGATGCAGAGAGAGCAACTCTGTGGCCCTCTCTGCACCGGACATCGATGGCCGGTATTGTTGGTGGGTGGGAGCCGATGTGGGAGGTGGGTGGGCGGCCATCGATGGCTTCAAGTAGGAAGTGGGGGGTGGGATCGGAGTCGTCGGGGGCACGCCTAGACGCACGTGCGTGTACAGGGGGCGGCAGGCGGGTGCGTGCAGGGGGAGGGAGCGGGTGTGAACCGCAACAGTATGGAAAAATGGAGTTGTTAGAAGTGGGAGAGAGGGGGGAGGGAATTGAGGAAACGAGCATCTAAGTGATCTGGGATGGGGTGGTGGATTGTCTTTGGGGGGGGGGGGGAAGCTACACTACGGCAAACATTAAACACATTTTTTAAAAATCTATCTTTTGGTAAACTGGGTACTGGCAGACAGCTGCCAGTACCCAAGATGGCTCCAAATAAGGTAGAGGGGGAGGGTTAGAGAGCTGTTTGGGGGGGGGATCAGGGAGGTTGGGGGTTAAGGGGGATCCTACATAGCAGCATATATAAATATGCTTTAAAAAAATTGAAATATACCTTTTATTTTAGTACTGGCAGACTTTATGCCAGTACTTAAGACGGCGGGGACAATTGTGGGGTGGGGGAGGGAAGATAGCTGTTTGGGAGGAATCAGGGGGTCTGATGTGTCAGGTGGGAGGCTGATCTCTACACTAAAGCTAGAATTAACCCTGCTAGCTCCCTACAAGCTCCCTAATTAACCTCTTCACTGCTAGACATAATACACGTGTGATGCTCAGCTGCATTTAGCGGCCTTCTATTTACCAAAAAGCAACACCAAAGCCATATATGTCTGCTATTTCTGAACAAAGGGGATCCCAGAGAAGCATTTACAACCATTTATGCCATAATTGCACAAGCTGTTTGTAAATCATTTCAGTGAGAAACCTAAAGTTTGTGAAAAAGGGAACAATTTTGTTTATTTACTCGCATTTGGCAGTGAAATGGTGGCCACATGAAATATACCAAAATGGGCCTAGATCAATACTTTGGGTTGCCTACTACTCTACACTAAAGCTAAAATTAACCCTGCAAGCTCCCTACAAGCTCCCTAATTAACCCCTTCACTGCTAGACATAATACACGTGTGATGCGCAGCAGCATTTAACGGCCTTCTAATTACCAAAAAGTAACTCCAAAGCCATATATGTCTGCTATTTCTGAACAAAGGGTATCCGAGAGAAGCATTTACAACCATTTGTGCCATAATTGCACAGGTTGTTTAAATAATTTCAGTGAGAAACCTAAAATTGTGAAAAATTTAACTTTTTTTTAATTTGATCGCATTTGGTGGTGAAATGGTGGCATGAAATATACCAAGATGGGCCTAGATCAATACTTGGGGTTGTCTACTACACTACACTAAAGCTAAAATTAACCCTGCAAGCTCCTACATGCTCCTAATTTACCCCTTCACTGCTGGGCATAATACACGTGTGGTGCACAATGGCATTTAGCTGCCTTCTAATTACCAAAAAGCAACGCCAAAGCCATATATGTCTGCTATTTCTGAACAAAGGGGATCCCAGAGAAGCATTTACAACAATTTATGCCACAATTGCACAAGTTGTTTGTAAATAATTTCAGTGAGAAACCTAAAGTTTGTGGAAAAAAAATGTGAAAAAATGAACAATTTTTTTTATTTGATCGCATTTGGCGGTGAAATGGTGGCATGAAATATACCAAAATGTTCCTAGATCAATACTTTGGGATGTCTTCTAAAAAATATATATATATACATGTCAAGGGATATTCAGGGATTCCTGAAAGATATCAGTGTTCCAATGTAACTAGCGCTAATTTTGAAAAAAAGTGGTTTGGAATTAGCAAAGTGTTACTTGTACTTATTACCCTATAACTTGCAAAAAAAGCAAGGGACATGTAAACATTGGGTATTTCTAAACTCAGGACAAAATTTAGAAACTATTTAGCATGTTTTTTTTTTGGTGTTTGTAGATGTGTAACACATTTTGGGGGTCAAAGTTAGAAAAAGTGTGTTTTTTTCCATTTGTTCCTCATATTTTGTAATTTTTTTATAGTAAATTATAAGATATAATGAAACTAATGGTATCTTTAGAAAGTCCATTTAATGGTGAGAAAAACGGTATATAATATGTATGGGTACAGTAAATGAGTAAGAGGAAAATTACAGATAAACACAAACACAGCAAAAATGTAAAAATAGCCTTGGTCCCTAACGGACAGAAAATGGAAAAGTGCTTTGGTCATTAAGGGTTTAAGAGTAACACCTCTTACTAGAACATTTTTGAAAATCATTCTATATTGTATAAACGTTTGTATTCAAATTTGAAATGCACTGTAGAACATTCCATCATATACATTTATGTCTCGTTATTTATAGCTGTTGTTTTTGGTATTTCTAAATAACTGGATGGAATTATTTAGGTTTGATTATTCAAGATCCATCATAGTATATGACCCAATTATAATAATTTTATGTATTCATGGTCGCAGCATGTCTTTTTCAAAGTTTAGTGGTGTCAATTATTATGAATTACCTTTAGGCTCTAGAATTAAGCTTTGACCTCAAAGTCGTCTGTTGCATAATGTGACTTCCTAACAATATAGGAGCTATTATACTTTCACCTTCTGCATCTACATTTCATCTTCATTGTTAACATAAGTAGAACGTATCACATGTCCCCTACTCAGTTCATAATACAATAACCTGAGAATCAAACGCATCCCGCAGTCAAAGAAACCAGCAAATGGGTTTCAGACAGCTGCCAGTGCAGAGCATGAATGAAGCATCCAAGTGGAAATGTATTAAATCACAAAGGGAGGCCGAACAAACCCTATTGCAAAAAAAGATGTTCAGGATTTGAGCTGAGTAGTAGAGCATTTGTTTTCATAGCATTACCAAGGATTTCCCTCCTCCTTGCATCTGCTGCAGATATCAAGTGCAAAGTAGGCATATTGGAAACTGCATCCATAGAACTTAGCAGGATGATGGGAGGACAAAAACACCAATTGGCTTCTGAAAATTGTACCTAGTTTTAAAGGGACATTATCGTGTATATTAATGAACATATAACTTTAATGCCAATAATCAAGCATTATTCCAAAGTGTTTTTAAATTTTATTCTTAAAAGAAATGTGTTTTAAAATTGTTTCCTGACCCCTAGTGGCTAAATGTAGCTGTGCATCCAATAGACAGTGAGCATTGTTGATTTTGTAACTATGCATCCTCAGTGAGCGCCATGCAGGAGAGCCTATCATATCTTACAGGTAACATTCTAAAAACATTTACATTGGAATTTTGAGAACATAACCCACATGTAGCATGGATTTGAAGTGGCGCGCTAACTGTTGCACGCAAGCGATATCGTGTTTTTTTTGTACTTATCGAAAATAGCACGTGATTTACAAGCTGAAAGTAAACGTGATCACAAGTGCGCAATCACATTTTATGTTCCTCGGATTAGTGTGACTGAAACTCTTGCATAAAGGTTAATGCATTAAAAAAGTTGTACTAAACACAACATAAATAAATAGTAAATTACAGTTACACTCATATAAACACTATCTGATAACTTTTTTTTTTTTTAAGGCTCAAAGGTATATTGTATATGACAAGGTGTTTGACTGCAAAGGGCTATATTGTATATATGTATATATATATATATATATATATATATATATATATATATATATATATATATACTGTGTGTGTGTATATGTGTGAACATATGTATTTATGTGTTTTACTGAATATATACTGTACATATTACACATTCCAATGTTATTCACATACAGGATAATGTAATGTTGTATTGTAATTACCTACTTATATATATACTAGTCCTAATGCCTGTGTACACGGGCCAAGTTTTTTAAATACTGCGGTTCCAACCCTTGCTCCCTCTCTCTCTCCCCCTCTTTTGTGCTCTCTCTCTCTCCCTCTTTAGTGTGCTCTCTCCCCTCATCTTTTGCGCTCTCTCTCCCCCTCTTTTGTGCTCTCTCTCCCCCTCTTTTGCTCTCTCCCCCCTCTTTTGCTCTCTCTCTAGCCCCCTCTTTTGCTCTCTCCCCCGCTTTTGCTCTCTCTCTCTCCTCCTCTTTTGCTCTCTGCCCCATGTTTTGCTTTCTCTCTCACCCCCCTCTTTTGCTCTCTCTCTCCCCCCTCTTTTGCTCTCTCTCTCCCTCCTCTTTTGCTCTCTCTCTCCCTCCTCTCTTTTGCTCTCTCTCCCTCTCTTTTGCTCCCCCTCCTCTCTTTTGCTCTCACCCCTCTTTTGCTCTCTCTCCCCTCTCTTACCCCCCTCTCTTTTGCTCTTTCCCCCTCCCCCCTCTTTTGCTCTCTCTCTCCCCCGTCTTTTGTGCTCTCTCTCCACCTCTTTTGCTCTCCCCCTCTTTTGTGCTCTCTCTCCCTCTTTAGTGTGCTCTCTCCCCCCCTCTTTTGCGCTCTCTCTCCCCCTCTTTTGTGCTCTCTCTCCCCCTCTTTTGCTCTCTCCCCCCTCTTTTGCTCTCTCTCTCTCGCCCCCTCTTTTGCTCTCTCCCCCTCTTTTGCTCTCTCTCTCTCCTCCTCTTTTGTTCTCTCCCCCTTCTTTTGCTTTCTCTCTCTCCCCCCTCTTTTGCTCTCTCTCCCCCCTCTTTTGCTCTCTCTCTCCCCCCACTTTTGCTCTCTTTCTATCCGCCCTCTTTTGCTCTCTCTCTCTCCCTCCCTCCTCTTTTGCTCTCTCTCTCCCTCCTCTCTTTTGCTCTCTCTCTCCCTCTCTTTTGCTCCCCCTCCTCTCTTTTGCTCTCACCCCTCTTTTGCTCTCTCTCCCCTCTCTTACCCCCCTCTCTTTTGCTCTTTCCCTCCTCTCTTTTGGTCTCTCCCCACTCTCTTTTGGTCTCTCCCCCTCCTCTCTCCCCTCTGTTTTGCTCTCCCCTCTGTTTTTCTCTTTCACTTGACCATGCCGCTGACACCACGGCTGCTCCCGGCGGCCACAACCTTTCACGCGTGCTCCCGCCCAGCCACGCCCCCTCGCCACACCCTCCGGCCATGTCCCCATCACAAAACACCCGGCCATGCCCCCATCACGACCGGCCATACCCTCATCACGGCAGGCCCGGCCACGCCCCACCAGGCAGCTTTCACAGTGCGCACTCCTCTGCTGCTCAAGGCCGGTATGTTAGTCCTCATGCAGTCTCTACTGCGCATGACTGCATCTGACAAACATACCTGGCCTTTTATTATATAGGATATATGTATATATATATATATATATATATATACCTATACCTGTATATCTATTCATATATGCATGTTATTGAAATATTAAATATTAAAAATAATAATTAAAAATTATTACACATACTGTAATATATATATATATATATATAATTGATTATTTAGCATTTTTTACAATACGTATAATAATTTTTATTAATATTTTTTAATACTTTATATTTAATATTTATCATGTGCACTAGCCCGACACCGCATTAGACCTAAAGAGTATAACGCAAAGAAAGATACTCATATTTTACATTCCTGTGTTCTTCACATATAAAAAAAGTAACTTTTATTATTAAATTAATATTTCTATATATGTGTGATAATGTTAATGTAAAATAAATTGTATATATATATATATATATATATATATATATATATATATATACACACATATACATACATACATACATACACACTCAACGGCCAATTTATTAGGTACACCATGCTAGTACCGGGTTGGACCACCTTTTGCCTTCAGAACTACATACATTTTTTGTGGCATAGATTCAACAAGGTTTTGGAAACATTCCTCAGACATTGTGGTCCATATTGACATGATAGCATTACGCAGTTGCTGCAGATTTGTCGGCTGCATATCCATGATTTGAATCTCCTGTTCCACCACATCCCAAAGGTGCTCTATTGGATTGAGATCTGGTGAATGTGAAGGCCATTGGAGTACAGAAAACTTATTGTCATGTTCAATAAACCAGTTTGAGATGATTTGAGCTTTGTAACATGGTGCATTATCCTGCCGGAAGTAGCCATCAGAAGATGGGTACACTGTAGTCATAAAGGGATGGACATGGTCAGCAACAATACTCAGGTAGGCCATGGTGTTTAAACTAAGGGGCCCAAAGTGTGCCAAGAAAATATCACCCACACTATTACACCACCAGGCTGAACAGTTGATACAAGGCAGGATGGATCCATGCTTTCATGTTGTTTACGCCAAATTCTAACTCTACCATCTGAATGTTGTATCTGAAATCGAGACATATCAAACCAGGCAATGTGTTTCCAATCTTCTAGCATCCACAGTAGTAGTCCCTTATTACGAGTTTCGGCGCTAGTTCCTGCGCCTTTATTTAGATTAAGTTTTTTTGATAAAGGTGCAATTACTAATAAGGGACTATTACTGTGGATTCTAGTATTAAAGTGCACTTTATTATACTATCCTAAGGATCATCAAAGCAAGAAACCCCCTATCCTCTTTATCAGGTTTCCCGTCTGACAGCCAATCACAGGGTACCAGAGAGTCAAGTGATCGGAACGGCTTGTGTGCAAACGCTGGAACACTCAGAGGAACATGAGTTGTATATTCAATGCTGGTCTGCACTGCATATGAGCAGGGCTAATAATCACACGGAGGTCCGGTAAGAGGCAAGGTGGGGCATCAATAACAAGATTTAACGGCATTTCCTTTTGGAAGACTAATTTATTATTTTGAGGCAGCTAAACGGATTGGGACCTACTCCCATCATTAGAAATACTGGTCATTGTATCTCACTTTCTCTGGATATCCGTTATTTGCACAAGGAACGTTTGTTTTTAGATTGTGGCCACAATCTTTTTTAACCTTCAGTGTCTTTAATGTGCATTCAATTAGCTATAAGCTCTTTTACTTTTTGTAGGATATACTACTTTAGATTTATTGTGTGTAATTTATTATTAAAGTATTTACTTTTTTAGTGCTCCCCTTACTGAGTCTTATTTTCATTTTAAACCAGTCTGCCCATTCTCCTCTGACCTGTGACATCAAAAAGGCATTGTCGTCCACACAATTGCCGCTCACTGGATATTTTTTCTTTTTCGGATCATTCCCTGTAAACCCTAGAGATGGTTGTGCGTTAAAATTCCAGTAGATCAGCAGCTTTTGAAATACTCAGACCAGCCTGTCTGGCACAAACAACCATGCCACGTTCAAAGTCACTAAAATCCCCTCTCATCTCCATTCTGATGCTTGGGTTGAACTTCAGTAAAGTCATCTTCACCACGCCTAGATGCCTAAATGCATTGAGTTGCTGCCATGTGATTGGCTGATTAGCAATTTGTGTTACCAAGCAATTGAACAGATGTACCTAATAAAGTGTCCGGTGAGTGTAAGTATATATATATATATATATATATATATTTATATATATTAATAGATTGGTGTACTGTAAAATTATTTTTCCCTTAATCTGTTTCCAGTGACTTGCTATACCAGCTGCAGAGTATAAAATGCTTATCAGGATCTGTTTTTGTATATAAAATAATGTTGTTTTTTTTAAACTACAACCAATTAAAATAGATTGAACTTGCAGGGAAATCAGATTTATTTATTTTATCACTTACTGTACATTTGTATGCTTCTTTATATTATCTCTGTCTGTATACCAAAGCCCAATACTTACATGTGAAGTCGGCACTATAATGTCTCTCTTAACTAGAGAATGTTTGATTATTACCAATAAAAGGTAATAAAGCTCTCTGGAAAACTGAAGCTGTCAGTTTTTCAGTTTATATTAAATAGAAGAAATGCAAAGTGCAATCTAATTTAAAAAAGATACACTTAAATATACAAGCAATGATCCTTTTTTGTTAAAGTTACACAGAAAATGTGAAAGAATTAGCAGAATTTGCAAAATCACAATCATAAATACACAGCTGCATAAAAAATAGAATACAGGGGGTGCGGAGTTAACTGCCGAGCTGTGTGGACGCCTTAGAGAGGAGCTCTGCAGTAATTAGTGCTTATTTTGCTAAAATCCGCAAACATTTGGTTTTATATACACTAAAAAATACCTGAGGAGCAACCTTATACCTCCCAGATTATTAATACCGAAGTTCCCCTTGTCCCTTCCTCTTTTTGTTATTTCTTTTACCTTGCCCAAATTCACCCGCTTTATTTCGCCTGGATCCCAGCTGCCAACACCTGATAACAAGATGCCCTAACTAACCAGCCTGAAGCGCCCTACTCCACGTATCCTGAGGACGAAAATACATCCCGCTTTTTTGAGACTCCGGAGGGTAGGGGCTCTGCTCCGGAGCCGCAAGCGGTATCAGGCCAGCTGTGCCAGGGGTGATTAAAGGAGGAGGCCGACTTGCCATACAGCCGATGAGGAGAGCGGAACACTGCTGAGGGATATCCGGCAACCTTCAAGTAAGCTAGTAACAGTGACAGACTTGTGCGGCAGACTTCTGACTTACCCACCCGCATAGAAAGCCTAACACTTGAGGTTATCCCCTGGGGCCATATAGAGACATCGCAACTGAGTGTAGTGGCGCGAAAGGATGCCATCTTGCCTTCACCTCCGGTCTCCCAGGTTTCTGGCCCCAGTGCTGCTGGACTTAAACCTGCTATCCCCCACAGCCTTTACAGAATATCCTCCGGAAAGTTTGAGCCACAAAATATCTCGAGTTGGCCTAAAAGACCCAAACCTCAGTGGAGCACCTCTTTATCCCTCATTCCAGTACTTTAAAGTGCACTTTACTACAGTGGGCTTAGTACACCAGCACACACCTTGCTTTTGCCAGTGACTTGGCTGCCTTAGAAACACACTTTGGCAGCAATAATTCACTGCAGTTTGAGGACGGTAAGAGTCTTCCTTCACCTCATCATAACTAATGCTACCAGACCACATTAGACCTAAACAGACATTAACAACAAAGTACTGAGCTATCTGCTTTTTAACTCCTACTGGCCTACTGGAGATAATTCCTTTGGGACCCACTAGAGTTGTATCTTTGAAGCTGCCCCTCTAAGGTAGTCCCACTGACCGCCCTGCAAGCAGACTAGGATCCAGGTTCTGCTTCACATTTCTTACTGTTTCATCAGTCTCTCCTCTCCCTTTCCCGCCGGCCCTAATTGCCTGCGGGTCATACCCCCATACCTGACCCCACATCGTCCTAAGGGGGCAACTCCCCAGAGGAGATACTTAACACTTATATAAAAGGCCTATCAACCTCAAGATTGAAGGTACAGATTCCTAATCAGCTCAGCTCAATTCATAGATTGTTGTCACGGATTGAGATGGAGATGTAATAACTCCACTCATGCCATAGCCCCAGTTGGCCTTATAAAAGGTTTTTTTCATAGTGCTATATTTTTCTCTTTCTCTGTTTGGTATACCTAATGCCACTACAACTGCAGAAACACAAGATGCCTCAAACCTTCAAGAGAAAACAAAAGTCCCACAACACACCGAAAAGAACAGTTGCTGATCACTTTGGTCAACCTGCTTCCAGGCAGCAATCTGGCTCAGAAGATGAAGCCTCAGACACAAGCAGCCTCAATGATGCTCACATTAGAACAACGTTAACCCAAGCCACTGGCCGTCTCCAACATAAAGACACAACTGCCGATAATAATATTATGGACTCTATCAGGTCACTCCTGGCCTCACACCATGACTCCCTATCTAAGAAGTTTGACAAGGGTCATGCTGATCTGAAAAGAGACATAGCCTTAATCGGTGAAAGAATGGATGCCCTAGAGCGCAAACAGGAGGACCTGATGGTAAATCATTCCAACCTATTAGGCTATTCACAGGGGCTCGCAGAACAGATACAGAGACAGGACTCATCGCAATAATATTAGAGTGAAAGGTATCCCTGAGTCTGTGCCTCCACAAGATCTGGTAAAATTTCTGCAGGACCTATTTGTTGCTGTCCTTGGCACTGAGATAGAGAAAGAGATGCTGATTGACAGAGCACATAGAGCCCTGAGGCCAGGGACGGCTGAAGGTGACAAGTCCAGAGATGTCATTGCCCAGCTTCATTACTATACCTTCCGGGAAAAATTACTGAGGACCCTAGCAAGCGACAAGCCACTCCCTTCACTAAAATCTTGAGGGACAAAGCTATAAAATATAGATGGGGCTTTCCCGTTAAGCTCTACATCAACAAAGATGGACAGCAATTTGCAGCTTCTTCCCCCCAGCAGGCGAGAGAGCTACTCCAAAGATGGGGATTACTACCACAGGATCCACCTGAAACTGCCCAGGCGATTGCGTCTGGAAGAGGATTGAGAGCATCAGCCCCTGAATGGGGCCCTCTTCCGCAGAGGCCCAGAAGCAACCAGAGGAAAACCTCAGTATCTAGGGATCGGGACTCTCCCACATGAGACACTAGTAGTTGAAAATTAGACTGATATGCAGACTGTTATCTCCCCATATTCTGGACTTTTGATTAAGAGATTATATACACCTAAAGAGACTGACTCGTGTGTACCAAGGGTACATGAAGATTGGTGAGACCGCTACAATACAATAAATGTATCTCGCATATATGTGTTTGGCTGTTTCCCCCCTATGTTCTCTTTCTCTCCTTACCTTCTATTCTCTCACCTCTAAACTCCATTCCTTCCCTCTCTTTCACCCTTTTCGTCTCTTTGTGTTCATGAGTACCTGTTGTTGTATATTTCAAGTTTTTCTATAATAGATAAGAAATGGGATAGTTCACAATTTATCTTGTTTTGGCACAGCACTCAGATGACCATCACCCGGAGCCACATACACCCCAGTTAGGTTTTTAAAGAAAAAATCAAAATGTAGCGTACACCATTTGTAACTGTACCAGCCTGAATCCAGACCCTTAAGATCTTTTAATAGATAAATTAATATCTCACGCTCCCTTTTGGATGCATGCCCCTATCATGGAGAAAGCTCTACAGGATACAAAATACTGTAAATCCCCCTATTTCCCACTCACTTTAGACAGCCATACCCTTTTATGGTAGTTAGGAGTTTGATTACCTATAAATCAAATACCAACTAGATTCCTATTAGTAAACAGCTCTGAGGTGTAGCATCACTGTAACCCCCAGGATTAGTCCTATCGGGATGATGGTCATCAATGAATATTGTTATTCTTATTCTTGTTATTGTTCATGTTTCTTGCTGTTTATTTCACTGTTTATGCAAATATCATCAGACCTATAAGATATAAGACATAATGCCCTGCCTGAGTAAAGCTCTGATTCACAAGAACTCTAAGGGGCACTTCAGACAACATAGACAGTAAATATTAGGTACAGACCATTGTATGAATCTTATCACTTGACCTTTACACTAGAGTAATCAGAGTAGAATTTTCTTGCACCCTTATCTATAAATTTGGGACAGAGAGAACAACGAGAACAGGTCCTAATAAAACATTATAAGGTCCCCATATAGAGAGAAACCATATGGCATATTTTAAGATAGGTGACTGGGGCTGGGCTATTGATGCCGGCCTCTCCCCCCCTACTTATATAGTTGTGCTCTCTTACTAATAGTTGAGAGATCACTCATTGTGATAGTGTTTGTGTACACATCGACATACGCTAGTTAAACCTAAGAAGAAAATTCTGCTACTGGACTGAAGTGCTCCTAACATCCTTCCCCCCCTTCCCTTTTCCACGCTTCCCTTAACCACATCCTCCCTCTCCACCTCCCCTTTTTATGCCCTGACCCCCCTATTGGGGGCCTAGCCTGTAAGACAGGAGGGATTCTTCTTCAACATGGCTCCCATTTCAGTGGCCACCCTGAATGTTCAGGGGCTTAACTCCCCCACTAAACGGAGCCTCTTATATAATTACCTATTTACACATAAATTACACCTAGTATTCTTGCAGGAGACCCATTGGGAAAGGGACTCTGAGCTATCTAGAAGTTCCTCCCTTTACCCGATGTGTGAAACTGCCTCCTTTATGAAAGAAAAACGAGGTTTTGCCATAGTGTATCACCGAGATGTCTGCTGTAAGGTGGAACATATTGAGCGGGACCCAGAAGGTAGATTCCTCCTTCTGGTCTGTACCCTAAATGGGATTCTCTGTACGCTGGCCTCCATTTATACCCCAAAGAGGGGACAGATCCCCTTTCTTTGAAAATTTCTAAACAAACTAGATCTCATCAAAAGAGGGCACGTCTTGCTGGGAGGGGATCTGAACTTGGTCTGGGACCCAGTGCTAGACAAAAAAACAATTAAAAATCACCCAATTGACCGCAATTTAACTACACTATCTCATGCTTTCCGTAGACTCATGTTTCAATTTGGACTGTTGGTTAGCGCTCAACTCTCAATCTTACAACCCCCTGACTGTAGACCACCCTGGAGGCTTCCAGATCAGTGTCTTGCGGAAGTGGAGATCCCGCAACTAACCAAAATAATCCTTGATTTTTTAAAATTTAACGACACCGGAGATACGAAACTCGAAATTGTGTGGGCCGCTCTCAAAGCATACTTAAGAGGCCATTTCATAAAGAAAAAGGCCCAGTGGAAGGCGACCCAAAAGATCCCCTTAGCAAAATTGTACGCAGATCTGAGACCCCTTGAAATGGCTAATAAAAAAGCTCCTGATCCTAGTCTTTCTACCCAGGTGGGTATTATAAGATCTGAAATCAGCAAGCGAGAACTGGTAAAAGTCCAGGCTAACCTATTTAAACGAAAACAGATCTACTATAGCAAAGGAAATAAAGCTGACAGGCTCTTAGCCCGCAAGCTTAGAAACCGAGCGGTCAACAGCAGGATCCCGGCTATTAAGTCGGCTCGAGGAATAGTCCGTTCCCCAAAGGAGATTGGTAAAGTGGTAAAGCTTTCTCGGACTATTATGCTACCCTCTATGATCTAGACCGGAGTTCTAGTGATCTGCCATCAAGCAGAGAGGAATTGGGGCAGTTCTTGGCAAATTTACAATTACCAACGCTGAGCAAGGATTCTGTTGAAGATCTGGAGAAGCCATTTCCTCTTGAAAAAATAAAAACAGCCATTTTGTCCCTAAAACCCCATAAAGCCCCTGACCCTGATGGATTTACATCACTATTCTACCGGACTTTTACCTCTCTGCTTTCCCCCTCCTTCTCTGACTGTTCAGCGGTGTAGCCAAAGAAGGCAAGACCCTTCAGAAATTCTTGGAGGCCAACATTTTGACCATTCCTAAAGAAGGGAAAGACCCGATGGAATGTGGGAGTTATAGACCTATCTCCCTTATCAATGTTGATATTAAGATCTATTCAAAAGTCCTTGCAACCAGACTGGGGAAACACTTGCCCTCTATAATCCATCTGGATCAAGTTGGGTTTGTCCAGGGCAGACAAGGTACCGACAATACCCGTAGGCTACTAAATGTCTTCTCAGAGACACACAATATGGGCCTGCCCCTTCTCACCCTGTCATTAGACGCTGAAAAGATATTTGACAGGGTGAGATGGGAATATATGTTTGAGACCTTGAGGATATTCGGGATCCCACATTCATTTTGTAAAGCAGTTGAGGCGCTATACACCCTTCCCACAGCAGTAGTCAAGGGACAGGGCTTTTGCTCTGCCAGGATACATATACGGAATGAAACAAGGCAGGGGTGCCCCCTGTCGCCGCTCCTTTTCACGATGGTGATGGAACCACTAGCAGAAGCAATTAGGAAAGATACCCAGATTCAGGGCCTATTGTTACATGACTCGGTGCAGAAGGTGGCATTGTTTGCCGACGACCTTACTCTTTTTATTGTGGAACCGACTCTTTCGCTTCCGCCATTAATGGCCCTAATTGATACATTTGGTAAGCTCTCTAATTACAAGATTAATGTCACCAAAACGGAAGTGTATATGATACATCTTGATCATTCAGAACAGAGAGCTTTGCAGAAGCAATATTCATTTAAATGGTCTACTAGAGGGATTCAACATCTCGGGGTTTTCCTATCTCATGATAAAGATATAGTTCTCCAAGAGAACTATCAGGTCCTGCTGAAAGAAATTGACAAACTTTTGAGAACCAAAAAGTACGATGAACTATCCTGGATGGGTAGAATTGCTTCCCTGAAGATGATGTTATTACCTAAATTAACATATATCATGAGATGTATCCCCCTTCCAGTTCCAGAAAAATTACTGAAAAACTTCCAGACCCTCTTTAACAGGTATGTCTAGAACAACAAGAGACCCAGAGTTGCTGCGGAAATTTTGCAGTCCCCCCTTGACCAGGGAGGATTAGGCCTACCAAGTGTGAGATTGGATCCCACGACACCTAGAATTTGAATTCCCAAGATTACGATCCTTGCTGAAGGCATGGGGGTTTCTGGGAGAAAAGCCTCGAACCCCCATGGCTTGGGAGTCAAGATGGAAAATGGGTCTCCAGATTTATAAACCTCTCACAGCACATTATAGATGCCTACTGGTACCTCCTACACTGATGAAGACGAGACATATGCTCTCCTGGGAGACAGACTTAAAAAGGGCGTACACAGTTAAAAAAATAGACAGTAGCTATCACTAAGACCAAGGCGGTTTTGCACTGCACTACGATGTATGAACTCTATTTTAAAATGATTACTAGGTGGCACCTGGTCCCGACCAGGCTTCAGACCCTCTATCCTAGCCACTCTCCCTTCTGTTGGAGAAATTGTGGTGGTCTGGGCACCCCACTACACACATGGTGGTCTTGTCCTAGACTTAAGCCACTCTGGAGTAAACTCAGTATGGTCTGTAACATAATGGGTCTCCCAGAGGTTACTGATCCTGGACTGGCTCTCTTACACCTAGACTTAGAGAAAATACCCCCACATAAGAGATCTCTCCTAATATACATGCTCACCTCAGTTAAAAGGACAATTGCTAGGAACTGGAAAAAGGTGCACCCTCCGAGATGGCAAAGCGGTGTAGAATATCTAAATTACGTTAAGTCCATGGAAGATTTCGTATATAGAGTTAGACGCCAATCAGAAATCTTTGGCCTTATCTGGGAACCCTGGGAGACCTACCTACAGCGAAACAAACATGAGTATTAGACACCTCAGTTTCTAGGTAGTACTGTTGCCCGAAATGGAGCCTAGACTGATTCTGTATCCCCCTTATTCCCCCCCCTTGTCACTCAATGAGCCCCCCCTTCCCCATCTTAACCGCCTTGATATTTTTAGTTTAAGAATCCCTCCCTCCCCAGTAGGAGTACTTTAGTCCATGACAATGTAATGATAATTTTAAAGGGATGTAGGGCCGACTGCACATATGTGGTGGACCCTGCTGACCTTTGCATTACTCATTATCTACTTTTACATGAAGTATCTTAACCATCAATGAACTACTAGTGTTATTGCACACTAAGATTGGCGGAAATCGCCATAATTTCCAAACCAACTACAGATTATGACTCTAACCAACTATAGGCACAAGTATACACTTTCCAATTAGGAATTGATTGACATTCTAGAATTGTAAAGAAAAGATAAAGGAAAGACAAAGTTATTTGATGTTACTGTCTCTCTACCCCAATGCGGTGTGCGTTTTTTGTGTTTATCCAATTTTTGCAATGTTTGAAACAACAGTTGTAATGCCTTATGTTTAAAATAAAAAATTATATTTAGAAAAAAAAATAGAATACAAAATAGTAAGTACAAATTTTAAATGTAATAGAATTGAATCTGAAGTGTAAAGTAATTCAAAGCACAATGTGTAAAATGTAGCAGACCTCTGATGTCATACAATGCTATACTGCTCTGGGTTTGTCTCTCCTTCACATACAGAAATGCAGGGAACACCCCTTGGAGAAGTATAGCAAAATTTACCTTTTAAGAATTTCACTACGGATCTCACAGGGCTGGAGGATCATTTTAGATCATCTCACCTGTCCGGAGAACTTTTAATCATCGGGCCCTTAGGCCCTGATATTCAAAACATTGTCAGACACACAAGAAATTCCCCTTTTGGCCTCGCCAGTCATACAGTCAGTGGGTTTGGTGATATATTCCAAAAAAGTGGGCTGAACCTTTTTGTTCTGACGAGTGGCAATGTGTCTCCCATAAGAAATAATAGGGATCGGAGATTCAGCAAAAGTCCATCGATATAGTTACTTAGCTGTGATCTCAGCAGAAGAGGGGCTGTCTTCAAAATGTGTTTACAGTACGCAACATAGACTGTGTGTTTGTCATGCTGCGCCACTCTAGCCGTTGCTAGGGGCACAGCGTCTCCTTCCCTGCTCGTGGCCATGGGTTGTGTCGGGTCAGATGCGTGCGGCGCTGACGTCATCGCTGCACGCTCCCTTCTCCTGATGCCGGTCCGGATGTCCTGCACCTATGTAAGCCTCCTACAAATGTTCTATCACTGCCCAAGTATAGGTGTCACTTTGTGTACTCCTGGGAGTGATAGATCATTTTTCTTCTTATTTGCCTTGCTGTGTTTTGAACCCTGCCTGTCTGACTACTCTGCCTGCCATACCCTTTAATTGCTGGATCTATATGCTGCTGCTGAACTCTGCCTGTCTGACTACTCTACCTGTTTAACCCCTAAAATACTAGACTGATATATTGCTGCTGAACTCTGCCTGTCTGACTACTCTACCTGTTTAGCCCCTAAATTGCTGGACTGATCTATTGCTACTGAACCCTGCCTGTCAGACTACTCTTCTTTTTAACCCCTCTTATTCTGGATTGCCTCTTTGTTGCTGAACCCTGCCTGCTTGATCATTCAAGTGGTGTGCCCTTGGACTGTTTTACCATTGCCAAACCCTTCACCACTTTCTGCCAGTACGTAAGATGGCGGTGACAATTGTGAGGTTGGGGAGGGTAGAGAGCTTTTTATGGGGGGTGAGGGAGGGATCAGGAGGTGGGATGTGTCAGGTGGGAGGATGATCTCTACACTAAAGCTAAAATTAACCCTACAAGCTACCTAATTAACCCCTTAACTGCTGGGCATAATACAAGTGTGGTGCGCAGTAGCATTTAGTGGCCTTCTAATTACCAAAAAGCAATGCCAAAGCCATATATGTCTGCTATTTCTGAACAAAGGAGATCCCAGAGAAGCATTTACAACCATTTGTGTCATAATTGCACAAGCTGTTTGTAAATAATTTCAGTGAGAAACTTAAAGTTGGTGAAAAAGTAAACGTTTTTGTTTATTTGATAGCATTTGGCGGTGAAATGGTGTCATGAAATATACCAAAATGGGACTAGATCAATACTTTGGGCTGTCTACTACACTAAAACTAAAATTACCCCTACAAGCTCCCTAATTAACCCCTTCACTGCTGGGCATAATACACGTTTGGTGTGCAGCGGTATTTAGCGGCCTTCTAATTACCAAAAAGCAATGCCAAAGCCATATATGTCTGCTATTTGAACAAAGGGGATCACAGAGAAGCATTTACAACCATTAGTGCCATAATTGCACAAGCTGTTTGTAAATAATTTCAGCGAGAAACCTAATATTGTGAAAAAGTTTTTTAAAAAGTGAACAAGTTTTTTTTTATTTGATCGCATTTGGCAGTGAAATGGTGGCATGATCAATACTTTGGGTTGTCTAGTAAAGACAAAAGTCACGGCTACTGTGTTTGATGAAATATTAATATAGCAAACACTTCTTCCTAAAAATGAAAAAACACCACAACAAGACTTTAAATACATATTATAATATACAATACAGATAAATGAAACATTGCATATACATATATTATATAACCACAATCCTCACTCCTAGAGGTTTATTATTGATGTCATAATTCCACTATTGTATTGTAGGAAAAAGGTGTTGAGTTTTGGTTGACTCATGTAAATTATATTGCCATACTATATTGTGTAAAGGGATAATTTACACTACACCTTCAATGTAGATGCTGATGCGGCTTTGAATATATCACCAGTAGTATCAGAAATACATAGCCACCCATTGAGATGTATAGTAAAACGCGTCTTGGCAACATGGCCTTCACACACTGATTTCAGAAGTTTTGAATATTTCACAGGCAATTTCATTCTGGCGACGGAGCCCTTTTAAATATATTGCTGCATTGTGGCTGTTTCGTTTCTCGGGGCCTTAAAATTAACATTTTATCGCTTCTTTCTCCTACCTCCCATTTGGAGTGTAATTTCCTCTGCTGGCTATGTTTACATATGTTTTCTATACTTAAATATAGAAACTTTCAATATTTTTAATGAAACCACAGACGAAATAAAGGTAAAGGATATATGTGTAAACAATTAACTATAATAAAGGTAAAATGGATCTTTGGGAACAAATTAAAGGGGAGAACATTTTGGATAAACGGCCCCTTTAAACTCTATGGGAATTTTTGTAAATAAATAATTTGATACGTTTTTCTAACAGATTGTGATTGACTAATATGTTTCTGATTTGGGATTATGCTGAATAATTATTTATGCAAATTTATACTAATTACCATGGCCAGTATATTTTTTATTGTTTTATTTTTAAGAAAGCTGGCAAACCCCGCCTATCTGGCATCAAAAGAACTTCCCAGGTGTTGACCATTAAACTAAAATTTCTCAAATTAGATATAACAGAACCAATGAGAGTTAAAGCAAATGATTTTCTTACGACCAAATTGATGTTTCAAACAAACTTCTCATGGCTGGGATGGTGTGAGTGGCAAAAGGATATCCCTTGAGATTACAGAGTTAAACAAGTTTTTCCGGCTGTGTCAAAGTGTGATTCTTTTGTACCGCTCAATGTAAAGGTCAGGTAAGATACAAACATATTTCCCACACTTGTCTGCCCCGGAGTGTTACAAACAGTGCAAAGTCCCACACAATGCTCCCTTGTGTAGGGTGGGGATTATCTAAGACACAAGACGGACTGTGGTTTCTTATCAACTCTAAAAGTAAATATTAATCACATCAGCTTGTAGATCTGTGAATGCCAACTCAGATAACTCACAGCTACAAACAAAACAGTTCTGAAGGTTGTGGAGAATTTGTATACATTTTCCTCTCTTTCAATATGGTAATGCGTCTTCTCTGTCCTCCATTCACAAGATCACAATCAAGCCTGTTCCATCACTGACCCTGTCACTATATACTGATACCCCTACAGGTGATGTTACCAGTTTAAGGGTCATATTTATCAAGCTCCGTATAGAGCTTGAGGCCCCTTGTTTGTTAGGCTCGCCAGGAAAAAGAAGTTATGAAGCAGCGGTCTAAAGACCGCTGCTTCATAACTTTTCCGCCTGCTCTGAGGCGGTGGACAGAAATCAACCCGAACGAATACGATAGGGTTGATTGACACCCCCTGCTAGAATCAACAAACTTTAAAGAAAAACGAAAAAATACTGACAAAATTCATTTGTTTTCTTTGAATTACTTTAAAGAGTTAATATTTACCTTTTCCGCGCTGGAGAGCCATGTTCACACGGTCCTCTTCTTCACAGAGCCCGGCTGCGCTAATAGGAGGCTTAGATTGGCAGCTCCCAGGGCCTGCACTAAAGGAGAAGTTATGTGAAGAACATTGGAATGTGAAATATTCATAACTCCTGTTGAGCGATAAGGGTTCATTTTTTTTCTTCTGCATTCTTCATTGAAGTCTGTGGGAGACTAATCGGGTGATACCCAATGCCCTTAAAATTCTAACTTCTAATGATGTATATGCTCAAGCACTAAATACCACTCCACTTGTAATCTAGCCCTTCATCTTTGTTATGTTTCTAGGCACACATTGAAAAGGACCCACACATTCAGTAGAATTGCATGATTACCAAATAAAAAGAGAATGCAGTAGCATTTAGTGCAAATTTTACATGAGCATTAGACTTTTTCTGGCAAATTTCAGAGACAGTTAAATGTTCACTCTCCCTGTGTCATGTGACAGCCATCAGCCAATCACAAAATGCATATACATATATACTGTCCACTCATACACATTTACGTATGGTAGAAGCCGATGATTAAGAAATTGGCCCGTAGTTATCAAGCCGTCAACCTCAAATACGCTGGAATTCCACAGCGTATTTGTGGCGAGGCTGATTCGCCTTAGTTATCAAAGGCTAGAGACCGTCAAAAGTAGAATTTTGTGACGTAAGCTTCGATCCGCCAGACTCAGTCCGACACAGATAGATTCTTACGTCACTCCAGATGTTCCGCACACAAGTGCGGCACAATCTGACTACTTTTGCTAGTTATCAAAAAACTAGCAGGTACGCTCGGCACTTTTCCGGCCCAGCATACCTGGTTTTCAAACCGCCACCCTGGAGTTCATGTTCGCTGCTGCCAGACATCCCATTGATTCCTATGGGAAACGTCTGCACCTAACACCCTAACATGTACCCCGAGTTTAAACACCCCTAATCTGTCCCCCCTACACCACCGCAACTAAATAAATGTATTACCCCCTAAACCGCCGCTCCCGGAGCCCACCGCCATCCTAATAAACGTATTAACTCCTAAACCGCCGCTCCCGGAGCCCACCGCCACCTACATTATACCTATTAACCCCTATCCTGCCCCCCTACACCGTCGCCACGTATAATAAAGTTATTAACCCCTATCCTGCGGATCCCGGACCTCGCCGCAACTAAACAAATAGTTTAACCCCTAAACCGCCGCGCCCGGACCACGCCGCAACCTATATTAAATTTATTAACCCCTAATCTGGCCCCCCTACACCGCCGCCACTGTAATAAAATTATTAACCCCTAAACCTAAGTCTAACACTAACCCTAACACCCCCCTAACATAAATATTAATTAAATAAATCTAAATAATTTTTCTCTTATTAACTAAATTAATCCTATTTAAAACTAAATACTTACCTTTAAAATAAACCCTAATATAGCTACAATATAAATAATAATTATATTGTAGCTATTTTAGGATTTATATTTATTTTACAGGCATCTTTCAATTTATTTTAACTAGGTACAATAGCTATTAAATAGTTATTAACTATTTAATAGCTACCTAGATAAAATAAAGAGAAATTTACCTGTAAAATAAAAACTAACCTAAGTTACAATTACACCTAACACTACACTATACTTTAATAAAGTATTCCTATTTAAAACTAAATACTTACCTGTAAAATAAACCCTAAGATAGCTACAATATAATTAATAATTACATTGTAGCTATTTTAGGATTTATATTTATTTTACAGGTAACTTTGTATTTATTTTAGCTAGTTAGAATAGTTATTCAATAGTTATTAACTATATAATAACTACCTAGCTAAAAGAAATACAAAATGACCTGTAAAATAAATCCTAACCTAAGTTACAATTAAACCTAACACTACACTATCATTAAATTAATTAAATAAATTAGCTACAAATAACTACAATTAAATACAATTAAATAAACTAACTAAAGTACAAAAAATAAAAAAAGCTAAGTTACAAAAAATAAAAAAAATAAGTTACAAACATTTAAAAAATATTACAACAATTTTAAGCTACTTACACCTAATCTAAGCCCCCTAATAAAATAACAAAGCCCCCCAAAATAAAAAAAATGCCCTACCCTATTCTAAATTTAAAAGTTACCAGCTCTTTTACCTTACCAGCCCTTAAAAGGGCCTTTTGCAGGGCATGCCCCAAATAATTCTGCTCTTTTGCCTGTAAAATAAAAATACAAGCCCCCCAACATTAAAACCCACCACCCACATACCCCTAATCTAACCCAGACCCCCCTTAAATAAACCTAACACTACCCCCTGAAGATCATCCTACCTTGAGTCGTCTTCAGCCAGCCGACCACCGATGGAACCCAAGAGGAGATCCGGAGCCGCAGAAGTCATCATCCAAGGGGCCCTTAAGAAGTCTTCCATCCGATGAAGTCATCATCCAGGCGGCGCTGAAGAAGTCTTCCATCCGGGCGATGTCATCTTCCAAGCGGCATCTTCAATCTTCTTTCTTCTGGATCCATCTTCATCCTGCCGACGCTCAACATCCTTCGGAACATGGTGCGCGGCTTTTTGACAGCTTTTTTGATAACTTAGGCAAAATTTTGAAGGTTCGCGGCGGCGATGGTAGGCGATCTTAGGCAGGCGTATTGAACTGGCGAAGGCAGGTAAAGTAGACGGCTTGATGACTACCCCCCAATGTGTATATAAAAAGATTGAGAGCTTGACAAAGGCCATTTCGGGCTGAAACCCGTTGCTTGTCCTGTTTGGGCTTCCGTTGCCCTAAGTGTACTGAGGCGCCAAGTTTCAAGCACACGCCAGAAAAGTACAGAGATTGTTTACGGATACACAGAGGAGTGTCTCAACAAGTTACCTGGAGAAAGTGCCTTAGAAGGAGTACGTTTGTGGACATCACCTAAACCATTGCCGGCGTAAGTAAGACTTGTCACTGTATTGCTTGGCTGTGTTTTTGCTTCTCATTGAAATCTCTTTAACCCCTTAATGACCACAGCACTTTTCCATTTTCTGTCCGTTTGGGACCAAGGCTATTTTTACATTTTTGTGGTGTTTGTGTTTAGCTGTAATTTTCCTCTTACTCATTTACTGTACCCACACATATTATATACCGTTTTTCTCGCCATTAAATGGACTTTCAAAATCTACAATTATTTTCATCATATCTTATAATTTACTATAAAAAATATTATAAAATATGAGGAAAAAATGGAAAAAAACACACTTTTTCTAACTTTGACCCCCAAAATCTGTTACACATCTACAACCACCAAAAAACACCCATGCTAAATATTTTCTAAATTTTGTCCTGAGTTTAGAAATACCCAATGTTTACATGTTCTTTGCTTTTTTTGCAAGTTATAGGGCCATAAATACAAGTAGCACTTTGCCATTTCCAAACCACTTTTTTTCAAAATTAGCGCTAGTTACATTGGGACACTAATATCTTTCAGGAATCTCTGAATATCCATTGACATGTATATATTTTTTTTTTAGAAGACATCCCAAAGTATTGATCTAGGCCCATTTTGGTATATTTCATGCCACCATTTCACCGCCGAATGCGATCAAATAAAAAAATTATTTTACTTTTTCACAAATTTTTTCACAAACTTTAGGTTTCTCACTGAAATTATTTACAAACAACTCATGAAATTATGGAATAAATGGTTGTAAATGCTTCTCTGGGATCCCCTTTGTTCAGAAATAGCAGACATATATGGCTTTGGCTTTGCTTTTTGGTAATTAGAAGGCTGCTAAATGCCACTGCGCACCAACCGTGTATTATGCCCAGCAGTGAATGGGTTAATTAGGGAGCATGTAGGGAGCTTCTAGGGTTAATTTTAGCTCTAGTGTAGTGTAGAAGACAACCCCAAGTATTGATCTAGGCCCATTTTGGTATATTTCATGCCACCATTTCAGCGCCAAAAGCAATCAAATAAAAAAAAATTGTTCACTTTTTCAAACTTTAGGTTTTTCACTAAAATTATTTACAAACAGCTTGTGCAATTATGGCACAAATGGTTTTAAATGCTTCTCTGGGATCCCCTTTGTTCATAAATAGCAGACATATATGGCTTTGGCGTTGCTTTTTGGTAATTATAAGGCCGCTAAATGCTGCTGCGCATCACATGTGTATTATGGCCAGCAGTGAAGGGGTTAATTAGGTAGTTTGTAGGGAGCTTGCAGGGTTAATTTTAGCTTTAGTGTAGAGATCAGACTCCCACCTGACACATCCCACCCCCTGATCCCTCCCAAACAGCACTCTTCCCTCCCCCACCCCACAATTGTCCCCGCCATCTTAAGTACTGGCAGAAAGTCTGCCAGTACTAAAATAAAAGGTATAAAAAAAAAATAATATTTTTTTTTAAGCATATTTACATATGCTGCTATGTAGGGTCCCCCCTTAGCCCCCAACCTCCCTGATCCCCCCAAAATAGCTCCCTAACCCTCCCCCTCTGCCTTATTGGGGCCATCTTGGGTACTGGCAGCTGTCTGCCAGTACCCAGTTTGCAAATAAAAATGTTTTTTTTTTTAAATTTTATTATTTGTTTCTGTAGTGTAGCTTCCCCCCCACAGTCCAATACCCCACCAGCCAAACCGATCACCAAAATAAACATATTAACCCCTTTGATCCCCACTTCTAACAAAAAAAATTTCTGTAGCGTAGTGGTTCCCACCCGCTCCCTCCCCGTGCACGCGCCCGCCCGGCCTCCCCGTGCACGTGCGCGCATCCGTGCGCGTCCCCCCGGTCGTCCCCGCCCCCTATCCTGCCCCCCTCCGCATCACAAAGGCCATCGATGGCCGCCACCCACCTCCCACACCGGCTCCCACCCACCAACGAACGTAGCCGTTAATGTCCGGTGCAGAGAGAGCCACAGAGTGGCTCTCTCTGCACCGGATGGCTACAAATGGTTATTGCAGGATGCCTCGATATCGAGGCATCACTGCAATAACCGGAAAGCAGCTGGAAGCGAGCAGGATCGCTTCCAGCTGCTTTCCACACCGAGGACGTGCAGGGTACGTCCTCAGGCGTTAACTGCCTTTTTTTTGAGGATGTACCCTGCACGTCCTCGGTCATTAAGGAGTTAAATTCCAGTGCTCCTGGCACCCACTAATTCTCCCACATTATCGGAAGACATATGGGAGTCTTCACTGGATTTTTAAATTTGATGTATTGTTTTTAACATTGTTATTATTTATGGATTTTATATGTTGATATTATCTGTTGATACTATGCTTGGGTAAGTTTGTCAAATTTATGTAACATTTTTTATGTAAGTGTACATATTGTTCATTAAATTTATACTTTAAATTGTAAACTCTGCCATTTAGTTACTAATCAAGCCCCATTTTGTAGCGCACAATACATTCTCTTTTTTAGAGAAATTACACTTTGCTTTGTTCTCTTCGGGGGAATTAGGCATCCCTTGTTTTCTGTACTCTGCTTTTAGTAACATTTCTACAGCACAAGTATCTATCTGTTTCTTTCCATTAGTTATATAAAAAGATTAAACACATTTTGATAATGGAAGTGAATTGAAGTTTTGTTTTTTTTTTAAATTGCTTTTTTTCCTATAATATATAAATCATGAAAATTTAATTTTGACTTTAGTGTTCCTCTAAGTTAAGTTATAAAAAAAGTATTTAACCCCCCCCCCAAAAAAAAAACAATAAAAAAGAAATCCCCTGGCAATAAAAACACCCCTACTTATTTTTTTAAGTGCTGCCATCCACATACATTTCAAACTACATATTTTCTCTGTATTTCTCTTTGAATATGCCTGAAATAATAGGCTGGATTAAAATGAACATGCTTGAAAATATGCTGGATGTCTTTTTGAACAAACCCCAATTTATACCATTGTTACACATGTTAATATATTAGTTGCCAACAGTCCCGAATCACCCAGTAAAATCCCGGGATTTTGCTTTTTGTTCCAGAACTTGGGGGTAGATTTATCATTGGTCAAGTGGACATGATTTGCTATAGCAAATCATGTCCGCTCAACCTTGCCAAATGCATATGCTGTCGGCATTAATCATTGCACAAGCATTTCTAGTGAAATGTTTGTGCTATGCCGCTCCCTGCTAACCGGTGGCCAATCAGCTAGCAGGGGGTGTCAATCATCCCGATCATATTGGATCGGGATGATTTCAGCTCACCACCTAGAAGGTGGTGGAGAAGTTAAGGAGCAGCGGTCTTACGACTGTTGCTTCTTAACTTCCGTCAGAAACAATGGGCGTAGAAAGCAACATTCGCTCCTTGATAAATCTACCCCTTAGACTTTGCACTCACTAGAACTACCCTCTTTTTCCATACCCCCAGCTTTGTTCTTATGGGTACTTTAATGTAATGCTGAGGCTCCAGATATACGCCTGACATGCTAGTAACTATGCAAGCATGGACTTAAAGAGATCTTAATGCAGTACTCCTTTTACAAACAATAGAGACTTGTGCAGGTGTTTGCACTGGTGGGTGCTAGGTCGTGCCTCCTATTCTTGTACGTGTGCTTTAAGGGAGTTGGGAGAAGTTGCAGCGCACAGGAACGACACAAGATTTGTCAGTGAGGGGAAGTGTCGAGTCTCGAAAAGTAGAAGCTAAAGACTGGTGAGGTAGAAGATGTCAGTTCTGCCCAGGACCCTGTCATGTGTATGCACAAGGAGCTGTGGCTGGGTTAGCTGTTTCAATTCATTTTAGAGCTGCAGTATCCTAGAGCTGGGGAGTCCGGGAATATGGGAGAGCTGGATGTGATATACTGCTCTGTTAGTCGCTGTGACTTAATGTAGGTGAGATATTTTGTGATATTACACAATATGGGATTGATTACAAGTGATGCTTTTTACAACCACGCTGACTTGCACACCTATCACAAGTTGAAAGTAAACGGCTGCTCTTGAGAACAAACAAAATTTGAGCTTGTCGGGTTAGCGCAAGTTAAGTGTTACATAAAAGTGCACCTAACACTACATAAATACATTAAAATAAACTATTACTCATATATACACTTTGTGATAAAAAATATTTCATATAAATATCATATTTTTTACGAAGGGTTAAAAGGTATTTAACTAGAAAGGGCTAGAATGTGTGTTTGTGTGTATGCACATATATATGTTTAGAGGGGCATTCTACTCCAGAATTTGTATTGTTTAGAAAGATATATAATCCCTTTATTATTTATTCTCCAGTTTTTCATAATCAACACTGATATAGTAATATACTCTTTACCTCTGAGATTATCTTGCATCTAAGCCTCTGCAGACTTCCCCCTTCAGTTCCTTTGACAGACTTGGATTTTAGTCAAACAGTGCAGACTCATAAATGACTCCATGGGAGTGAGCACAGTGTTATCTATATGGCACACATGAACTAGCGCTGTTGTGTTTGAAAACCTATCAAAATACACTGAGATAAGAGGTGGCCTTCAAGGGCTTATAAATTAGCATATGAGCCTACCTACAAAGAATACCAAGAATACCAAGAGAACAAAGCAAATTTGATGATAAAAGTAAATTGGAAATTCTTTAAAATTGGACGCCCTATCTGAAACATGAAAGTTTAATTTTGACTAGACTTTCCCTTTAAATGTGTGCATGTACAGTATCTCACAAAAGTGAGTACACCCCTCACATTTTTGTAAATATTTTATTATATCTTTTCATGTGACAACACTGAAGAAATTACGCTTTGCTACAATGTAAAGTAGTTAGTGTACAGTCTGTACAACAGTATAAATTTGCTGTCCCCTTAAAAATAACTCAACACACAGCCATTAATGTCTAAACCATTGGCAACAAAAGTGAGTACACCCCTAAGTGGAAATGTCCACATTGGGCCCAAAGTGTCAATATTTTGTTTGGCCACCATTATTTTCCAGCACTGCCTTAACCCTCTTGGGCATTGAGTTCACCAGAGCTTCACAGGTTGCCACTGGAGTCCTCTTCGACTCCTCCAAGACGACATCACAGAGCTGGTGGATGTTAGAGACCTTGCACTTCCCCACCTTCCATTTGAGGATGCAGCACAGATGCTCAATAGGGTTTAGGTCTGAAGACATGTTTGGCCTGTCCATCACCTTTACCCTCAGCTTCCTTAGCAAGGCAGTGGTCGTCTTGAAGGTGTGTTTGGGGTCATTATCATGCTGGAATACTGCCCTGCGGACCAGTCTCCAAAGTGAGGGGATCATACTCTGCTTCAGTATGTCACAGTACATGTTGACATTCATGGTTCCCTCAATGAACTGTAGCTTCCCAGTGCCTGCAGCACTCATGCAGGCCCAGACCATGACACTCCCACCACCATGCTTGACTGTAGGCAAGACACACTTGTCTTTGTACTCCTCACCTGGTTGCCGCCACACACGCTTGACACCATCTGAACCAAATAAGTTTATCTTGGTCTCATCGGACCACAGGACATGGTTCCAGTAATCCATGTCCTTAGTCTGCTTATCTTCAGCAAACTGTTTGCAGGCTTTCTTGTGCATCATCTTTAGAAGAGGCTTCCTTCTGGGATGACAGCCATGCAGACCAATTTGATGCAGTGTGCGGCATATGGTCTGAGCACTGACAGGCTGACCCCTACACCCCTTCAACTTCTGCAGCAATGCTGGCAGCACTCATATGACTATTTCCCAAAGACAACTTTTGGATATGAGAATGTGCACGTGCACCCAACTTCTTTGGTTGACCATGGTGAGGCCTGTTCTGAGTGGAACCTGTCCTGTGAAACTGCTGTATGGTCTTGCCCACCGTGCTTCAGCTCAGTTTCAGGGTCTTGGCAATCTTCTAATAGCCTAGGCCATCTTTAAGTAGAGCAACAATTCTTTTTTTCAGATCCTCAGAGAGTTCTTTGCCATGAGGTGCCATGTTGAACTTCCAGTGACCAGTATGAGAGAGTGTGAGAGCGATAACACCAAATTTAACACACCTGCTCCCCATTCACACCTGATACCTTGTAACACTAACGAGTCACATGACACCGGGGAGGGAAAATGGCTAATTGTGCCCAATTTGGACATTTCCACTTAGGGGTGTACTCACTTTTGTTGCCAATGATTTAGACATTAATGGGTGTGTGTTGAGTTATTTTGAGGGGACAGCAAATTTATACTGTTATACAGGCTGTACACTCACTACTTAACATTGTAGCAAAGTTATTTCTTCAGTGTTGTCACATGAAAAGATCTAATAAAATATTTACAAAAGTGTGAGGGGTGTGCTCACTTTTGTGAGATACTGTATATATATCCTATATTATAAAAGGCCAGGTATGTTTGTCCGATGCAGTCATGCGCAGTAGAGACTGTGCAAGACAAACATACCTGCCCTTAAGAATGAAATCAGTGTACGATGATCGCGAGGCACTAAGGATCAGTGGTGGCGCGTGCCTGTGCGAGAGACCATGAGGCCTTAAGTGGTGCACGTGTGTGCGGATCATTGCTGGAGGGGGCAGAAGCAGGTGGGATCACTACGCTGCTAAGTTGGTGGCGTGGAAGGGTAAGGAGGGAGGCGGGTGGGCGGATCATCACTGGAGGGGGTGGGAGCGGATGGGTCTGTTATGGTGCAGAATAAAAAAAGTTGAGAGTGGCAGGGAGAGGGGATCAGAGGGTAAGTAGAGGTGATTTTGGCCCGTGTAAATATCTTTAAGACTAGTACACACACACACACATATATATATATATATATATATATATATATATATATATATATATATAAATAAATAGATATGTGTATTTCTGTGTTTATATATGTATATATGTATATTTATACATATACACACACATATATATATATATACACACATATATATATATATATATATATATATACACACAAAGTAAAATGTTCATAACCACCTTGGGGTTTTTGGATGTAGGTCCTGAAATTCTGAAGTTAGCACGCATCGGGTTTCGCTTTCACGCCAACAATTCACTTTCAACTAGTAAGGTGAGCACTAACCCACTCACATTAAAATTTTACTTTCAGTGGTGTTTACACGCAAGCAAAAATAATATTTTGAGCAGCAGTTGAAATCTGCCCCCATGTATTCAGAAATGATGTAACATTTGTTAGATATACCATCATCACAAGTTTAGTGAGCATCTACTGCCCGATTGTATAGGTGGCTTAAAGATTAGTCAATAAAAGAAGAATTGACTCCAGGTAACTCTCATTCAGAAATCAACAAATTAAGAATTGTTAAAATAGGTTAATTAGTTTGTGCAACATGTAAAGGGGTGGTGATTATATACCAATACTTATGCCCTTTTCCAGTAAATTAGTTATTGTACAACTTTTATGGCTATGTTTTATGTTTATGAATCACATATTTAACACTTTGTGAAGGGGTTTATCTGTACCATATATCATTAGTACTATTATTGAAGTTACTTGAAGCGAAAGAGTTTAATATATTGCTCTAGGAATGCTGTTATTGCTGATCTAGATAGAAGTAAATTAGATAATTCCAAACGTCTCATTTCTACCAGTGAAATAACCTTAAAGTTTCCTGTTCCCATAAATTGATTTATTTGTGTGTTCATGACACACTTACACTCCCTATAAGCCAGAGGCGTAACTAGAAACCACAGGGCCCAGGTGCAAGAATCTAAGAAGCCCCCCCCACCACCCCTCCCCCCTCCAAAAAAGGTGAATTTAATACTTTTTTTTTTTTACATTTAACACAGAAAAAAATGTGAATCAGATTACATGTCTGCAAAAGGAGGTACCCTGTGCCCACAGTCTGTGAGATGGTCTGACCCCCCTAGTACTGTATATATATATATATATATATATATATATATATATATATATATATATATATATATATAGTGACACTATTTAACCCCCCAGTACTGTATATAGTAAGTTAGTGACACAGTCTGTAATCTGCCGGTGAGATGCCTGGCCTGACCCTACCTGCCCAGTACTTTATAAAGTGACCACAGTAGTCAGTGACATGGTCCACTTCCCATACTGTATATAGTGGCACTGTATAGTGACACGGTTTACCCCCTGCCCCCCCACCCATGCTGTAGTACTGTAGTAACAAGGTCTGTAATTTGCTGGTTCCACAAACATACACAAACACACATACATGCATAAATACACACACAGTCACATACATACATACACACACACACACACCATACACACACATAAACACCAACGAGTAAAACAGAAACACTAACCCCTGTTATGTCACACTCACATGATATCAGTGCAGGCAGTGGCAGGTTAACGTTTTTTCTTAAAAAAAAAAATGATAAAATTTTGTTGTTTTTTTTTTTAAAAAAATTTAAGCTGAGCCCCCACCCTCAGGGGCCCAGTCGCACCTGCGACATCTGCACCCCCTGTAATTTCGCCCCTGCTATAAGCCAAGGACTGCGGACAGCGCATCTTACTGAGACTTGCAGCACACCCCATTACATAGTAAGGGACTACTACAAAATAAAAGGAAATGGAAGAATTATAGTGAAACGACCAAACAATTAATTTATGCTAATAATACATAACTAATTATTTACAGCAATATTATAATAAAAACCACAAATGTGAAAATAGATATTAGTGTGTGATGAAGTATTTTTAAATGTACTACAATTATATGTATTTTAAACAAATATTCCTTTGCAGAGCAAACCTACCTTTTTGTGCTTGTTAAGGTTTGCCCCTGTTCATCATTAAAACCAATAAACATGTGCAGCACTTGTGCTCAAACTCATATCCCCTGCTAAATCATATATCAGTTTATATGGCTTTTTTAAAGCATATATATATATATATATATATATATATATATATATATATATATATATATATATATATATATATATATATGCTGTTCTTCAACATATTTTATATAAACATATAATAATATTCAATGTGTGTCCCTTTAATGAGTTAACTAGATCACAACATAATGTAAAAACTTGGCAGGCGATACAGTCGCACCCTTGGGAGCTGATGGGTTAATAATAATATTCATACACCAATATGGAAATTAAACCTTTACAGCTTACAATTTACAGGAGACTATATATATTCAATATATATATTCAATAACATTCACATTACACACACTATAGTAAATATATATATATATATATATATATATATATATTCAAGAGATTTGTGTTTAGGTAGTTGCGCCGAAGTAGAGAGGGTGGTTTAAAGGCCGGAGCCTGCTGGGAATATCTAAAGAATGCTGCCGTTGGTGGTGTCTCACTTCCTCCTCAGTGGGACTAGATAGGGTAGTGGTAAAAAAAGTTTTTTTTTCTAATGGCGCTTGCAAAAGACGTTCCTCATGTGCAAATGTAGAAATGGATACAAAAAGATGCACGTATCCAAGATGAGTAAAACTGATGTTTAAGCATTAATAAATGGTGCCAATGTTTGCTCACCTGTTAGATCACAGGGTCCGGTGATCAGCATCGTATGACCTTCTTTATATTTCAATATATTTCTATCCGCGATTAGTTTATATTTCAAAATATAATAGATGAATAATAATACTACTAAAGTAACCAGACAATCTGATTGCAGACTGAAAAGGAGTTTGTAGGATTACCTTTCTGATTCCACTCTGTATAATTGGACAGAAAGGATATTCCACTTTAATGTGAGATGATTGCAGTCTTGCCAGAACTACTCGTGAACCTGGCCGCAGCGGCTCGTCGCTGCTGACATTGACCTGTCCCAAGGCACATGCTTCTTGAGACCATCCTGGGAGATTGTGACTACGGATGCGTCTATCCGGTTAGGAGCGGTTTGGGGTGCCAGGAGGGCACAAGGGTTGTGGACTCAGGAGGAGTCCTCTCTTCTGATCAATATCTTGGAACCCTGGGCAATCTTCAATGCTCTGAAGGCTTGGCCCCTTCTGGATTCGTCCCAGTTTATCAGATTCCAATCAGACAATATAACTTCGGTAGCCTACATCAACCATCAGGGAGGAACGAGAAGTTCCTTAGCGATGAGAGAAGTATCTCAAATTCTAGAATGGACTGAGGTCCACAATTGTATGCTGTCAGTGATCCACATTCCGGGTGTGGACAACTGGGAAGCAGACTTCCTCAGCAGGCAATCCTTTCACCTGGGGGAATGGTCTCTCTACCCCGAGGTATTTGCAGATATGCAGCAAATGGGGCTGCTGGAGATAGACCTCCTGGCCTCCCGTCTAAATGCCAAATTATCCAGGTACGGGTCGAGATCGAGGGATCCTAAAGCAGAACTAATAGGTGCTCTAGCAGTTTCTTGGAGGTTCAGACTCATATATCTGTTTCCTCCATTGCCTCTTCTTCCTCGGGCAGTGGCCCGCATCAAGCAGGAGCAAGCATTGGTAATTCTAATTGCTCCATCCTGGCCGTGAAGGACTTGGTTCGCGGATCTGGTGGGGATGCCCCATCTCCTCCGTGGAGGTAACGCTGTTACAGGGACCTGCTGCTAAAGGGTCAATTTCTACATCAAAATCTAGATTCTCTGAGTCTGACTGCATGGAGATTGAATGCTTAGTCTTAGCCAAGAGAGGTTTCTCAGAGAGTGTCATTGAAACTTTTATTCAGGCTTGTAAGCCAGTGACTCGACTCATCTACCATAAGGTGTGGTGGACTTACCTGTACTGGTGTGAGGAGCTTGGTTTTTCTTGGCATAAGGTTAAAGTTGCCAGAATTTTATCTTTTCTCCTAGAGGGACTGGAGAAGGGTCTATCTGCTAGTTCCCTGAAGGGACAGATATCAGCCCTGTCTGTGTTGCTGCACAAGAGATTAGCTAAGCTTCCCGATGTGAAGTCCTTTGTTAATCCTCAATCTTGTTCTTCGTGTGTTGCAGCAGGCTCCATTTGAGCACATGCATAATGTTGACATTAAACTATTATCTTGGAAGGGTCTATTTCTATTGGCTATTGCCTCAGCTCACAGAGTCTCTGAGATTTCTGCTTTGCAGTGTGACCCCGCTTACCTTGTATTTCATGCCGTTAAGGCGGTTTTACGTGCTAAGTTAGGTTTCCTTCCTAAGGTGGTGTCAGATCATAACATTAATCAAGAGATTGTTGTTCCTTCCTTGTGCCCCAATCCTTCCTCAATGAAGGAGCGTTTGCTTCACAATCTAGATGTGGTTCATGCCTTGAAGTTTTATCTTCAGGCTACTAAGAAGTTCAGACAATCTTCATCTTTGTTTGTCATCTATGAGGGTAAGCATAGGGGTCAGAAAGCCACTACGTCTTCCCTGTCTTTTTGGTTGAGGAGTGTCATCCACCTATCATATGAGAAAGTGGGACAACAGCCTCCTGAGAGGATTACGGCTCATTCTACTAGAGCAGTAGCTTCTTCCTGGGCTTTTAAGAATAAAGCCTCTATGAATCAGATTTGTAAGGCGGCTACCTGGTCCTCCTTACATACTTTTTCTAAATTTTACAAGTTTGATGTTTTTGCTTCAGCTGAAGCAGCTTTTGGGAGAAAGGTTTTGCAGGCTGTGGTGCCCTCAGATTAGGGTCCACCTCTTTCTTGTTCCCTCCCATTATTCCTTCAGTGTCGTCTGGAGCTTGGGTATTGTTTTCCCAACAGTAAGGAATGAAGTCGTGGACTCTCCCTGCCTTATGGAAAGAAAAAAAAATATGCTTACCAGATAAATTTCTTTCTTTCCTGGCAGGGGGAGTCCACGACCCGCCCGTATGATATTTTGATTTGGGTGGTTTCCCGTTTATTTTTTCTTCTGGAACCTTTATACCCAGATGTTTCTCCTACTTTTCCTTGTTCTCTCGGCCAAATGAATGGGAGGATAGAGGAAGTTGGAGGGATATTTAAGACTTTGCCTGGGGTGTCTTTGCCTCCTCCTGGTGGCCAGGTGTTGTATTTCCCAGCAGTAAGGAATTAAGTCGTGGACTCTTCCTGCCAGGAAAGAAAGGAATTTATCTGGTAAGCATACATTTTGTTTTTCCCCCACATTTTTGTCTCCATTGATTGCTATGGGTGAATGCACGCACGCACGCACGCAAAAATTCCGGTTATGATTTTTGCACTTTTCGGGTTACCACTAGCGCAAAATACGTTTTTTTGCAACTTGTAATACCAGCAGAACCCGACAAACACAAAAAGTCTAATGCTAGGGATGTTTTCACTAACGGAAACAAAATATTTACCCCGGCACTTGTAATCTAGCCCTAATTCTATAAGATAAGGTACATGCTTTGTCAATGAAAATGGCACTACAAAAATATATTATTACAATTACACAGACGATTCTTAATTCACAATAAAGCCCAGAATTGTTCTCCACAATTAAACTGAGAATAGAAATCCAATAGTTGCAAAGCTTTTATGTGTGAAAACTTTAAAAATACCTTATTACACACAACTTCTAGCAAAAATTTATTTAAAAATTACTTGAGGGCCGCACAGGGGACAGTAGCCATTACGTTGGACAACACAGAACAAAATAGTTGTATTATGAACTGCCCTTAATGAGCAAATAATATTAAAGGTGCATTACAATAATCTTTTTCATTTAAAAGTTGTTTAAAAAATAATATATATACTGTATATACTGTATATATACAGTATATATATATATGTATACATATATATATATATATATATATATATATATATATACAGGTGGCCCTCGGTTTACGCCGGTTCAATTTGCGCCGTTTCAGAATAACAACCTTTTTTTTCAATCATGTGACTGCTACAGAAAAGCTTTTGGAAAGCAATGCACTAATTAAAATAGCCAGTAGGTGGAGCTGTCCGCTTGTTTTGCAGCAAAGTTATGCAACTTAAAGGGTCAGTAAACCTTAAAAATAATGTTATATAATTCTGCACATAGTGCAGAATTATATAACATTATATTAGCCAAACTTTGTAAATCATAATATTCCCTTTTTATTTTGTAAAAATACCGCTGTTTTACAGACCCGCTCTCTGTACTCTGCTGAGCGGGTCTGTTGTTTTTACTGAGCGCATCGGGCCAGCTGTATAGTCACAGCCCGGCCCGACCGCGCCATTAGACACAGTGCAGCTCGCTCCTGCTGTCAGACAGAGCGGGAGCGAGCTGCACTGTGTCTAATGGCGCGGTCGGGCCGGGCTGTGACTATACAGCTGGCCCGATGCGCTCAGTAAAAACAACAGACCCGCTCAGCAGAGTACAGAGAGCGGGTCTGTAAAACAGCTGTATTTTTACAAAATAAAAAGGGAATATTATGATTTACAAAGTTTGGCTAATATAATGTTATATAATTCTGCACTATGTGCAGAATTATATAACATTATTTTTAAGGTTAACTGTCCCTTTAACAGCTTTAAATGGATTTGTGTACACAGATCAGACAAGATCTATCGAGCAAAATTTAGCAGGCACTTCCCTATTATCTTCCTGTCCAGCAGCTTGAGGTGAGGTTAACTGCTTAATCACTGCAGATTGAAATGCATAGAATAGGTGCAGACCCAATATTATCTAACATGCTAACAATGCAGAGAACTGATTGCAGAAAAATGCAAGTAAAAAAACGTTTTTGTTCATTAAACTTAGTTTGATGATGATGCAGTCTGTTGTGTGATTATTTTATTAGGTGATGTTTAGACAATTTTGAGAGGGGCCTGGAACCTAACTCCCTCACTTCCAATTGACTTACATTATAAACTGGGTTTCAATTTACAACAGTTTCAATTTACAACCATTCCTACTGGAACCTAACCCCGGCGTAAACTGAGGGCTACCTGTATATATATATATATATATATATATATATATATATATATATATATATATATATATATATATATATATATATATATATATATATATATATATATATATATATAAATATATATACTGTATATATATATATATATATATATATATATATATATATATATATATATATATATATATACATATATATATATATATACATATATATATATATACATATATATATATATATATATATATACTAGCCGGTAGCCTAGCACTCCTTGCACTCTTGTGCAACCATAGCCCGGGTGCAATCCTCAGAATGATAAACAGGTTAGCAATGTATATGAAGGGCACTCGCAGGACTTGTAGAATAGGTAAAAGTATATAATCTTTATTTTCCAAAAATAGTTGTACATCAAGCAATGTCGACGTTTCGGCCCATTCAAAGGCCTTTTTCAAGACAAATTTTTATCATCTTAAGTGCACGTAGCACATTGCTAACATATATATATATATATATATATATATATATATATATTTATATATATATATATATATAAATATATATATATATATATATATGTGAAAAACAAACTTGCACTCTCTGGTCATTTCAACAAATAGTTTACTGTGAACAGTGACGTTTCGGGAACAAAGTATCCCCTTCCTCAGGTCTGTCACTGTGAGGAAGGGGATACTTTGTTCCCGAAACGTCACTGTTCACAGTAAACTATTTGTTGAAAAGACCAGAGAGTGCAAGCTTGCTTTTCGCATCTATTGATTTTACTAGCACCCTGGCAGCTGTTGGATAGAGTCAGAGTGCACATCTTAGCTATATATATATATATATATATATATATATATATATATATATATATATATATATATATATATAAACACACACAGTATCTCGCAAAAGTGAGTACACCCCTCACTATTTTATTATATCTTTTCATGTGACAACGCTGAAGAAATGACACTTTGCCACAATGTAAAGTAGTGAGTGTACAGCCTGTATAACAGTATCAATTTGCTGTCCACTCAAAATAACTCAAAACACAGCCATTAATGTCTAAACCGTTGGCAACAAAAGTGAGTACACCCCTAAGTAGAAATCTTCAATTTGGGCCCAAAGTGTCAATTTTTTGTGTGGCCACCATTTCTTTCCAGCACTGCCTTAACCCTCTTGGGCATGGAGTTCACCAGAGCTTCACAGGTTGCCACTGGAGTCCTCTTTCACACCTCCATGACAACATCACGGAGCTGGTGGATGTTAGAGACCTTGCGCTCCCCCACCTTCCATTTGAGGATTCCCCACAGATGCTCAATAGGCTTTAGGTCTGGAGACATGCTTGGTCAGTCCATCACCTTTACCCTCAGCTTCTTTAGCAAGGCAGTGGTCATCTTGGAGGTGTGTTTGGGGTTGTTATCATGTTGGAATACTGCCCTGCAGGGAGGGGATCATGCTCTGCTTCAGTATGTCACAGTACATGTTGGCATTCATGGTTCCCTCAATGAACTGTAGCTCTTCAGTGTCGGCAGCACTCATGCAGACCCAGACCATGACACTCCCACCACCATGCTTGACTGTAGGCAAGACACACTTGTCTTTGTACTCCTCACCTGGTTGCCGCCACACATGCTTGACACCATCTGAACCAAATAAGTTTATTCTGGTCTCATCAGACCACAGGACATGGTACCAGCAATCCATGTACTTAGTCTGCTTGTCTACAGCAAACTGTTTCCGGGCTTTCTTGTGCATCATCTTTAGAAGAGGCTTTCTTCTGGGTCGACAGCCGTGCAGACCAATTTGATGCAGTGTGCAGCATATTGTCTGAGCACTGACAGGCTGACCCCCCATCCCTTAAACCTCTGCAGCAATGCTGCCAGCACTCATACATCTATTTCCCAAAGACAACCTCTGGATATGACACTGAGCACATGCACTCATCTTCTTTGGTCGACCATGGCGAGGCCTGTTCTGAGTGGAACCTGTCCTGTGAAACTGCTGTATGGTCTTGCCCACCATGCTGCAGCTCAGTTTCAGGGTCTTGGCAATCTTCTTATAGCCTATGCCATCTTTATGTAGAGCAACAATTCTTTTTTTCAGATGCTCAGAGAGTTCTTTGCCATGAGGTGCCATGTTGAACTTCCAGTGACCAGTATGAGAGAGCGTGAGAGCGATAACACCAAATTTAACACACACCTGATCCCCATTCACACCTGAGACATTGTAACACTAATGAGTCACATGACACCGGGGAGGGAAAATGGCTAATTGGGCCCAATTTGGACATTTCCACTTAGAGGTGTACTCACTTTTGTTGCTAATTGTTTAGACATTAAAGGCTGTGTGTTGAGTTATTTTGAGGGGACAGCAAATTTACACTGTTATACAGGCTGTACACTCACTACTTAACATTGTAGCAAAGTGTCATTTCTTCAGTGTTGTCACATGAAAAGATATAATAAAATATTCACAAAAATGTGATGGGTGTACTCACTTTGTGAGATACTATATATATATATACTTTTTTCAGGTATACATAATATTCTTGATATGCCCCTTTAATTCATATATAGAGCAGCACACTAAATAGTATTACAGGGCCTGTGACTTCATAATATTCAGCTCTTTTTCATTCAAATCTTATTGAGTTTTCTCTATAGTTTCCCAAGTGAAAGTGCAGCCCACAATTCTCCATTCCAGACACACTGTACAGATTGCCAGCGGCACTCTAAAGAACCATTCTCTTCTAGTTCACTGGTTTATGCAACGTGTTAAATATGAGCACAAATAATAGAATTGTGCTTGAAAGATGCCTCTGTTGTGGGTACCTGAGGTGGGTGTTTGGAAGCTGTATGAGGAAGGATGGCAAACTCTTTGATGAAAGCTTCAAAATTATTGTTCCACATACAGCAAACAGGTGGCGCAATCATTAATCATATTGACAAAATGAAAAACTTAATTCATCTGAACAGTTCAGAGTGTGTTCTGAGCGACACATTAGCCTCTCGGCAGTCTTACAACATGTTATAAGATGAAACTACAAAGCAGTCATATAAGGCTAGAAAGATTTCACTTTGTTTTCACTGGCTCATGTTTGTAGGTGTGTTGGTTTTCCTAATATACAAATGTTATTTCCTATTCTACTGGTTTTTGTTGTCTTGTTTGCATTGCAGAAAAATGAGTTTGGCCTTTAGCGTGGGATTATAACACAATCTTATGAATCATGGTCATTTGAAACAGCATTCCTGCAGCTGCTCTGAATGCAACAAACTTATCTGCTGCTTGCTGTAGTACCTTAATGGGACATTGTACACTAGATTTTTCTTTGCATACATGTTTTGCAGATGGTACATTTATATAGCCCATCTAGGAATGTTTTTGTAACAATGTATTTTTTTTTTTTTTTTTTTATTACATTGTGCTGATTTTCAGACCCAAAGTATCAGATGTAAACTCAGGTCTACAGATTCCTGCTTGCTCCTGTTTGTGTAATGGGCCTTTTTTGATATGCAATGTTATCTATATGGCTCACATGAACTAGCTGTCTCCTGTTGTTAAAAAGCAAATAAAAAAGCATGTGACTAAAAGGCTGTCTGCAGTGGCTTAGAAACAGGTAGAAATTTTGAGGTTTAAATGTTATAAAGTATATTAATATAACAATGTTGGTTGTGCAAAGCTAGGGAATTGGTAATAAAGAGATTATCTAACTTTTTAAACAATAACAATTCTGGTGTAGACTGTCCCTTTAACAAACATATTTTCACAATGATGAGTGAGTCAATGCACATTACTTCAATTACAGCATGAAACCTGCTGCTTACTTTAACGTTTTGTTTATCTAAGTGCCTTTGTTTTGGGCAGATGAGACCAACAAAACTGAATAAGCGCGTCAATCATTTTCCTGCTAATTCTGGAATGGAACATTGCACTTGCCAATCACAGTGAAAACACACATCAGTGCTTGAGAAGGGTCCAGCGTGCAATGTGGTTATAGGATCTAAACAATCATATGTAAAATTCAAGATATTATTTAAAAATCTTTTGCTATATTTCCAACCATGTATAGTTTGCATTCTCTATTGCATGTAGCCTGAGGGTTAAATTGAAACTATATAATCACTGCCTAGGGACTTTAGATTACCAATACTGCATATCTCTCAACATTTCCCATACATACATGCAGCCAACAGTCACTATTATAACCCCTTAATGCTGGTATCAAGTGTTTAACATCGGAATGAAGTATCAATGTAAACACTTGTTGGAAAAATCAAACCACACAATCGTCAATGCGATCAAGTGATTTCAAGGCCAGGATCGGATCATGGTGGGGGGAGGGGGATGTTGACTATGCTGACTAGGCACATCCCAGTCTGATTGTTCATTCCCTAAAAGGAATCGGCTGCAGGATGCCATATAAGGTAGGATGCTCCATGCCCTCCCAATGGCATGGAACGTCCTAACAGCGTGAAGCGGTTAACTGGGACTCCTGAATATTGATAATTAAGCACTGCACTTGATGAGGTTTGCAGAAGGGAGTAATCAAATACTTCTGTTTCTCGCTCACAGAAGGGATAAGCACCCCTCTCTGTGAAGTAGACAAGAGTTAAAAACTGCTTAGTATTTGAACAGTTTTAGACCTTGGCTGCCAATATTGAGGTATAATACGCCATCGGAAGCAGTAGATAAATCAAATTGCTTCCAACAGCATATTTATCGGTTTTCAACCTCGTACAAACCTAATTATGTCTCAATGGAGATGAGTCCTTGGTTGGAAAGTCAAAAGCCAATTTGGGAGCAAATTACCAATAGATTGTGACTGACCCCCCTATGTATGTGTTTAATAAATTGCAAATCATCTTACAAGACATTCAAATCACAGAACAACTGTTACTTTCTAAAAGAGGCATACAATATTTTATATATATATATATTTATTATAACACTGTACTGTAATAATGAATTGGTCTGAAATGTATCTCCTAACTGAGCACTCTCAGTTTTTTGGTCATGTTTACAGCCAAACCTACTGAGTGTTTTTCTTTGTTGTATTTTTTTATGGCAAAGGCAAAAATTAATTGCTTCACCAATTTTTCTGAGTGTATTGTTAATGAACCTTCTTCCATTTAACATCTCATCTCTAGTTATGTTTAGTGCCCAATTCATGGAAACACATTACATGAAATGAGAACCTATTGCTAAGCTGTTAAATCGGTAACAACCATAATAACTTTGTAAACACGATAGACACAAAATCTGTGTAAATGTCTGTAAATGAAGAATATTCTCATATGTGTTTGATTATAGAAAAATAGTCTTACTTGATTGAACGAGAGGCGTCTCAGAAACCTCACAGTCAGAATAAAGTCTGACAATGGGCATTCCAGGAAAGCATGTGGAATTCATAAAGACCCTATTGGCCCTGTGACATATCTTTTCTCACAGTCATGTCTCACTATTGCAAAGCAGGGAAAGTTTTTTCATTCCATTTTTCTTTACTTTTTCAGTCTTCTTTTGTGCACATGTTAAGAGTGGACTTGTCATACTCAGCAGAACAGATTAATATATTTGGAGCTTATATGTAGAGGTGTCAGACCTAGTTCTCAAGTACTTAAAGGTGGCCAGTGGAATGGGCTTCATATAGGAACTGCCCTTTTTATGTATGGTAGCAAACAGACAGACAAGGAAAGTTTTTTGTACAGGAAACTAGATTTGGATTCTGGAAACAGGATAAGGCAGCAGTAATGCCAACACCAGAGCTGAAGTCAGAAGTAGTCCCCACTCTAGGGCTGGAAACTGTAGTACCCACTGAAAGGCCGAGAACTGGAGTGGCCACTTGGAGGGCCAAGTACTGGGTGGCCACTTGGAGGGCCAAGGACTGGAACAGGGGTGCCCACTTGAGGACCTATGACTGGAACAGGATACAGATTCTTGGCAGACACCCTCTGCAGAGTTTGGGTACTGGAGCTGGAAACTGGTTCTTTGCAAATGTCCTCTGCAGGGCTTGGGTAATGGAGCAGAATACCAGTGCTTGGCAGATTCCCTTTGCTGGGCTTGGGTACTGTAGCTGGATACCGGTGCTTGGCAGATGCCATCTGCTGAGCTTGGGTACTGTAGCTGGATACCAGTGCTTGGCAGATGCCCTCTGCAGGGCTTGGTTATTGGAGCAGGACACTAGTGCTTGGCAGACACCCTCTGCAGGGCTTGGACACTGGAGCAGGATAGTGATGAGAAAAATAGTGATACTGGATACACTGGAAGCTGTGACAGGCTGGTAGCAAGAGAACAGTCTGGAGACAAGACGAGGGTCAGATACCAGAGAGCAGTCCAAACAGTCACCAAACATAAGGAGAATCTGTAAGAGAAGTCAGAAAAAAAAGCCACGTTCTGTATACCAGTCCTTCATCTAATACAGGGGAGATCCAATAGTAAGGTCAGGAGAAAAGGCAAGTACAGGAGTCAGAAGTTACACCAGAACAACTTGGATACAAATCAGAGACACAAACAGAGGCCAAGATTACGAGTTTTGCGGTAAGCTAAAAAGCAGCGTTAACAGGTGCTAACGCTGCTTTTTTAATACCGCTGGTATTACGAGTCTTGAAGGTTTAGGGTCATCGCACACTTTTTTGTCCTTACCGCAAAATGACTTACGTAAACTAAGTCTTTTTTCTATGGGACTTTCATAGTGCTGGTATTACAAGTCTGTCCTGGGAGGCCAAAAAGTGAGCTGTACACCCTACCCCGTCAAGATTTCTAACGCATTTGAAAGTCAGTAGTTATGAGTTTTATGGTACAACGCTGTAACATAAAACTCATAACTAAAGTGCTAAAAAGTACACTAACACCCATAAACTACCTATTAAACCCTAAACCGAGGCCCTCCCGCATCGCAAACACTAAAATACATTTTTAACCCCTAATCTGCCACTCCGGACATCGCCGCCACCTACATTATATTTATGAACCCCTAATCTGCTGCCCCCAACATCGCCGACACCTACATTATATTTATTAACCCCTAATCTGCCGTCCCCAATGTCACCGCAACCTACCTACACTTATTAACCCATAGTCTGCCACCCCCAACGTCGCTGCCACTATAATAAACATATTAACCCCTAAACTGCCGCACTCCCGCCTCACAAACATTAGTTTATTATTATTAACCCCTAATCTGCCGTCCCTAACATCTCCGCCACCTACCTACATTTATTAACCCCTAATCTGCCGCCCTCAACGTCGCCGGCACTATATTAAAGTTATTAACCCCTAAACCTAAGTCTAACCCTAACACCCCTAACAAATAATTTAAATAGTTTAAATATCTGTAATTTGTTTTTTATTTTCTGTAATTTAGTATTTGTTTGTTTTTTGTACTTTAGCTAATTTAATTTAATCTATTTAATAGTATTTAATTTAGTTAATTTATTTAATTATAGTGTAATGTTAGGTGTTAGTTTACAGGTACTTTTGTATTTATTTTAGCTAGGTAGTTATTAAATAGTTAATAACTATTTAGTAACTATTCTACCTAATTAAAATAAATACAAACGTACCTGTAAAATAAAAATAAACCCTAAACTAGATATAATGTAACTATTAGTTATATTGTAGCTAGCTTAGGGTTTATTTTATAGGTAAGTATTTAGTTTTAAATAGGAATTATTTAGTTAATGATAGGAATATTTAGTTAGATTTATTTAAATTATATTTTTTAGGGGGTGTTAGGGTTAGGGGTTAATAACTTTAATATAGTGGTGGCGACGTTGGGGGTGGCAGATTAGGGGTTAATAAACGTAGGTAGGTGGTGGCGATGTTAGGGACGGCAAATTATGGGTTAATAATATTTAACTAATGTTTGCGAGGCGGGAGTGCGGCGGTTTAGGGGTTAATAACTTTAATATAGTGGCGGCGACGTTGGGGGCAGCAGATTAGGGGTTAATAAATATAATGTAGGTGGCAGCGATGTTGGGGGCAGCAGATTAGGGGTTCATAAGTATAATGTAGGTGTCGGCGATGTTGGGGGAGGCAGATTAGGGGTTAAAAAATATAATGTAGGTGTCAGCGTGGTCGGGGGCGGCAGATTAGGGGTTAATAACTGTAAGATTAGGGGTGTTTAGACTCGGGGTTCATGTTAGGGTGTTAGGTGTAAACATAAAATGCTTTTTTGCAGGTGTCAAACTTTTTCTCAGCCGGCTCTCCCCGTTGATTCCTATGGGGAAATCGTGCACGAGCATGTTACACCAGCTCACCGCTGACTTAAGCAGCGCTGGTATTGAAGTGAAGTGTGGAGCAAACTTTTTGTCTTTTTGTCTTTTGACGCCGGGTTTGTAAAAACTCGTAATACCAGCACTGTAGGAAAGTGAGCGGTGACAATAACGTGCAAGTTAGCACTGCACCCCTGTTACCGCAAAACTCGTAATCTAGGCGAGAGTGTTTTAACCTCAATGTCAGAGCAGGAAGTGGTCTGCGAGGCAGCCTTTTATAGCAGTGCTGATCAGGTAACTGCCTGCAGCTGGAAGGCAGGTGGCGCTAAAGAGCACAGCCAGTGCCGGCATCAGGACTCCAGGAACATCATTGCAAGATATAGCTTTCTGTTGGTGAAGCGACAGATCAAAAGGCTCCAAACCATGATTACCAGGTTCAATCCTGGGCACCAGTGTGACTATTTTATAGGATGTATTGTTTTAATTTGTTTGTTTCGTACAGTTTGCAGGTTTCTGTGGTGTTGGTATTTTTAAGTGTTCTATGTAATTCAAAGTGAATGGCTAGAGCATAAACACAGCCCCATCAATTATAATGGAGATAAATTTGCAATTTGTGGCTGTGGCGAGGGGTGGATACAAATCGCATTGAATTCCACAATTTTCCAATAGCACAAATTTCTTTCATGAAATCTAGGCCAATGTTTGTGTGCTTGAGTTATATAGCAGTTGGTGTTTCTGGTGATTCTAAATAATCTATTAGTCGTGAGAGCTATATGTATGATATTTCTCAAAATATTTCACAGACAGAAGCCATGAATTTGAACACCAAAATTAGCACAGGTGTTCAAAATAAAGACAGAGAATTCAGCACGTCTTTTAAATGCATAGATTGCTACATTTATGAAATCACGCTTTCCCTTTAAAACATGTCTCAAAAGATAGGAGGTTACAGACCCTCTGACACACAATGAGGCATATTTATCAAAGCGTCAACTGAAAATACGCTTGAATCCCGCATCGTATTTGTTGCAAGATTGATCTGCCGTAGTTATCAAAGCGTCAAGATTGGCAAATGTTGAATCTTTTTACGTAATATACGCTCCCGCAATCTCAATCCGGCGCAGATCGATGCTAGCATCATTACAGATGTTTCATATTCAGATTTGACTCTATTTGACCCTTTTCCAAATTTAACGGTTACGATCGCGTCTATTCCGACACAGCGTGCCTAGTTTTCAATCCGCCACCCTTGAGGCCACGGATGCCATAGAAATGAGTGGGAGTCTGAAAACACAGAAAGCTTATGTTCGATGCTGCAAGAGAATAAAGTATATTACATAATAAAAGTAAATTAGAAACTCTGTTACAGTTGTATACCCTTTCTAAATCAAACAATATTATTGCCCCACATTTGGTGCACTAGTAGATACAGTGATAAAAATGAAAAATACATTACTACTTATGGATAATGCTACAAATTTGTCTCTCATTGCAAAGCAAGGGGACAATATTATTTCTCCAAATTTGTTGCAAAGTTTTGCCCGAAACTTGTTGCACTAATAGATATACAGATAAAAATGAAATAAATACACAACATAATATAGCTAACTTCCTTTTTATTTTTTTGTGAAAAATCTATGTGCACCATGTTTAAGCCATGTAATACAAATCACACTCTCCACTTCGCACCAATTTTGACGCAACACTTTTCGCACCAATTATGACGCAAACTCCTAAACAACCCACACACTAGTGAATTTTGTAACCACTTTTGATTGGAATATGCATAATCACATGATTTATGACATCAGCCAATCTGATTTAAATATAGATTTTAAAATATCACTAACAAATCAAATTGCTCGTGCTTGTGTCATTGATCACTCATCAGAACTTGTAAGTGCCATTTGTTACATTGTGTATTATACTTTGAAAGTATGTATATGTGAAATTAGTATTAAAGATAAACATTGATGCTGACATTAGGACACACAGTGTAATAATTTAGATAAGGATTTTATAATTCAAATTGATGTTTGATTCAATATAATCTTAAGATGATAGCTCAAAGGGATAGCCCACCTAACATTAAAGGACCAGTACACTCAGTGAAATAAACTCCAGTATCTACAATTGCGCAGTTGTCATGACTATAAAAATGTATACTGATGAATACATTTGGTAAAATTCTGTATAAATTTTACCTTTTGTAACACTGCTTGTAGTTGCAGCTTGACGATTGTGGAACACCCAAGCCAAAGGGTTGTACTTCCATGCTACTTTACCATGCCCCACAGCCTATCCAAACCACTTATCTAATGATATGCAAATCATTTCCCTTAGAAATGCTCATTCTGTATTGAGCCACAATCTCCAAGCAACAAGCAGGGGGTATAGAAAACAGTTGTATTTTCTGTGTAATTGGATGGGTGATTATTTATAAATAAAAAAAACAAATTTTCAGTACAAAAAAAAATATTACCATCAAAATTCATAATTGTTTTCTATAACCCCTGTTTGTTGCTTGGAGATTGTGGCTGAATACACAAACAGGGGTTATAGAAAACAATTATGAATTTTGATGGTAATATAGTGTAAAATAAAACTGAAATAAAACCAAAAGCAGAAATAAAACCAAGATTAGAGCATTGTATAAATTCTAACAGCTAGATGTGTTGGCATACATTTGCAATGTAAACAAATTTGATGTTGCTATTCCAACTTCAAAAATAAATTTGATGTTGCCATTTCAATACCAAAACTATATTTTAAATGCTATGTTGCTATTTCAAAACCAACTCAACGGCTAGATGTGTTGGCATACATGTAAAAGTTGAATAATTGGAAAAAAAAATGTATGTTGCTTATTCAACATCAAAAATAAATTTGTCAATTGTATGTTGTTATTTCAACACCAACCAATTCTAACAGCTAGATGTGTTGGCATACATTTGCAATTCAAAAAATTTTATGTTGCTATTCCAACTCAAAAAATAAATTTGAACACCAAAAATGAAATTTTAAATTGTATGTTGTGATTTCAACACCAACTCAAATGTATGCCAACACATCTAGCTGTTGGAGTTGGTTTTGAAATAACAACATACAATTTAAAATTTTATTTTTGTTTTTTAAATAGCAACATGAAATTTATTTTTGGAGCTGAAATAGCAATGATTTTTACATTGAAAATGTATGCCAACACATCTAGCTGTTAGAGTTGGTTTTGAAATAACAACATACAATTTTAAATTTTATTTTTGGTGTGTAAATAGCTACATAAAAATTTGGAGCTGAAATAGCAACATTTTTTTCCATTTTTTTATTTTTTAGGAAAGTATAAACAAAGATTATCAGGGCTTTAGGACAAATAGATTCTGTCAGACTAATCAAATTAGTTTTCTATCAGGAAGTGACTGTACAGAACACAGATAAACAAATTGTTGAACAACAAAGAACAAATAGCTGTAGTACCTGGTTTATACTCAATTTGGGAACACGTAATATGTGGGTTCCCTCAATAATTAGTACTTAGGTTTCATTTAATTCTTTTTTGTAGTAATATTTCATAAAATAAATATTTTATTATTTCTGAAAACGTTGGTGGTGCTATATATATATATATATATATATATATATATATATATATATATATATATATATATATATATATATATATATATATATATATATATACAGGGAGTGCAGAATTATTAGGCAAGTTGTATTTTTGAGGATTAATTTTATTATTGAACAACAACCATGTTCTCAATGAACCCAAAAACTCATTAATATCAAAGCTGAATATTTTTGAAGTAGTTTTTAGTTTGTTTTTAGTTATAGCTATTTTAGGGGGATATCTGTGTGTACAGGTGACTATTACTGTGCATAATTATTAGGCAACTTAACAAAAAACAAATATATACCCATTTCAATTATTTATTTTTACCAGTGAAACCAATATAACATCTCAACATTCACAAATATACATTTCTGACATTCAAAAACAAAACAAAAACAAATCAGTGACAATATAGCCACCTTTCTTTGCAAGGACACTCAAAAGCCTGCCATCCATGGATTCTGTCAGTATTTTGATCTGTTCACCATCAACATTGCATGCAGCAGCAACCACAGCCTCCCAGACACTGTTCAGAGAGGTGTACTGTTTTCCCTCCTTGTAAATCTCACATTTGATGATGGACCACAGGTTCTCAATGGGGTTCAGATCAGGTGAACAAGGAGGCCATGTCATTAGATTTTCTTCTTTTATACCCTTTCTTGCCAGCCACGCTGTGGAGTACTTGGACGCGTGTGATGGAGCATTGTCCTGCATGAAAATCATGTTTTTCTTGAAGGATGCAGACTCCTTCCTGTACCACTGCTTGAAGAAGGTGTCTTCCAGAAACTGGCAGTAGGACTGGGAGTTGAGCTTGACCCCATCCTCAACCCGAAAAGGCCCCACAAGCTCATCTTTGATGATACCAGCCCAAACCAGTACTCCACCTCCACCTTGCTGGCGTCTGAGTCGGACTGGAGCTCTCTGCCCTTTACCAATCCAGCCACGGGCCCATCCATCTGGCCCATCAAGACTCACTCTCATTTCATCAGTCCATAAAACCTTAGAAAAATCAGTCTTGAGATATTTCTTGGCCCAGTCTTGACGTTTCAGCTTGTGTGTCTTGTTCAGTGGTGGTCGTCTTTCAGCCTTTCTTACCTTGGCCATGTCTCTGAGTATTGCACACCTTGTACTTTTGGGCACTCCAGTGATGTTGCAGCTCTGAAATATGGCCAAACTGGTGGCAAGTGGCATCTTGGCAGCTGCACGCTTGACTTTTCTCAGTTCATGGGCAGTTATTTTGCGCCTTGGTTTTTCCACACGCTTCTTGCGACCCTGTTGACTATTTTGAATGAAACGCTTGATTGTTCGATGATCACGCTTCAGAAGCTTTGCAATTTTAAGAGTGCTGCATCCCTCTGCAAGATATCTCACTATTTTTGACTTTTCTGATCCTGTCAAGTCCTTCTTTTGACCCATTTTGCCAAAGGAAAGGAAGTTGCCTAATAATTATGCACACCTGATATAGGGTGTTGATGTCATTAGACCACACCCCTTCTCATTACAGAGATGCACATCACCTAATATGCTTAATTGGTAGTAGGCTTTCGAGCCTATACAGCTTGGAGTAAGACAACATGCATAAAGAGGATGATGTGGTTAAAATACTCATTTGCCTAATAATTCTGCACACAGTGTAGGTACACTTGTTAAATTGCTTGGTAACACAAATTGCTAATCAGCCAATCACATGGCAGCAACTCAATGCATTTAGGCCTCTAGACATGGTAAAGATGACTTGCTGAAGTTCAAACCGAGCATCAGAATGGGGAAGAAAGGGGATTTAAGTGACTTTGAACGTGGCATGGTTGTTGGTGCCACACAGGCTTTTCTGAGTATTTCAAAAACTGCTGATCTATTGGGATTTTCAGGAACAACCACCTCTAGGGTTTACAGAGAATGGTCAGAAAAACACAAAATATCCAGTGAGCAGCAGTTGCGTGGACGACAATGCCTTGTTTATGTCTGAAGTCAGAGGAGAATGGGCAGACTGGTTTGAGATGATAGAAAGGCAACAGTAATTCAAATAACCACTCGTTACAACCAAGGTATGCAGAATGCCATCTCTGAATGCACAACACTTCGAACCTTGAAGCAGATGGGCTACAGCAGCAGAAGACCACACACAGTGCCACTACTGTAAGCTAAGAAAAGGAAACTGAGACTACAATTCACACAGGATCCCCAAAAATTAGACAATAGAAGATTGGAAAAACGTTGCCTGGTCTGATGAGTCTCGATCTCAGCTGTGACATTCAGATGGTAGGGTCAGAATTTGGTGTAAACAACATGAAAGCATTGATCCATCCTGCCTTGTATCAACAGTTCAGGCTGCTTGTGGTGGTCTAATGGTGTGGGGGATATTTTCTTGGCACACTTTGGGCCCCTTAGTATCAATTGAGCATCATTTAAATGCCACAGCCTACCTGAGTATTGTTACTGACCATGTCCATCCCTTTATGACTACAGTGTACCCATCTTCTGAATACTATTTCCTGCAGGATAATGCACCATGTCACAAAGCTCAAATCATCTCAAACTGGTTTCTTCAACATGACAATGAGTTCACTGTACTCCAATGGCCTCCACAGTCACCAGATCTCAATCCAATAGAGCACCTTTGGGATGTGGTGGAATGGGAGATTGGCATCATAAATGTGCAGCCGATAAATCTGGAGCAACTGTGTGATGCTATCATGTCAATATGGACCAAAATCTCTAAGGAATGTTTCCTACACCTTGTTGAATCTATGCCACGAAGAATTAAAGCAGTTATGAAGGCAAAAGGGGGTCCAACCCGGTACTAGCAGGGTGTACCTAATAAAGTGGCTGGTGAGTGCATTGGAGCCCTTTGCTGTCATGTAGATAAAAACATGAAAAAACATATTTATGCAATATTTATATTTAATAAAGTGTTATAATGTGTACTTACTGTAATTTGTTTTAAATTCCAATACTCTGCACATAGCAGAATATGTTCTATATATTTTTAATATATATTCCTATATATATATTCATATATATATATATATATATATATATATATATATATATATATATATATATATATATATATATATATATATATATATATATATATATATATATATATATATATATATATATATATATATCTGTATATATCTATACCTATATATAATTATATATAAATATATAGATATTAATATTGTATCATCAAATATATATATATATATAATACCGTCCATACCACACAGGTTATACCCTCCAAAGGTCGTCTGCCTGGGTGCTATGATGCCTTAAATATTTCCTGTACAAATGACAGCACTCTCAGGTCTTTTTTCAAAATGAGATCAACAAAATTCTCTTTTTAATGGAACGTTTTCGAGGAGCTTGTCCCCATCATCAGCATAACATTCAAGTGTAACAAAACATATATTTATACAAACAAACCAATTAATCAAATCTTAATAACCTGTGTCTCCCTTGGTGTCCCAGAAAACCGCCAACCACTCGTGTTTGGAACGCACTATGCGTTCCAGTGCTTTGTAACCGGAAGTACCTCATGTCATGTGACTTCCGGTTTCGTATATTCACAATATATCTTATCCGTGCAGCATTTACATATTTCCAACTCATACTCTCAAGTACTTTTGCTTACTATATGCCTGTTATTCTCATATAGACATTTCATTGCCTTATTTTACTTGTGATCTTGTGATACACTGACTTGTCACTACTGCAGCGTAATCTAATCACTCTCACACTAGTGTGCTGATTTGTGCAAACTTTATATTTTTGCATTCCACTTTCTCTGTGTAGTCTATATACTGTGTATTGTGTGGGTATTAACTTTTATGTGTTTATTTGCAATAGCTTGTGTTAATTGTGCCTTTTATGTTTATCTCGGTTACCATGGTTACCCAGTAGTGCTGGCTATGTATTCTCTATGTGTCTTGCAATCTTTATATAGCCATATTCCATTAATTCCTTTATTGCACTTAGACTTAGAGGTCTATTAGTTGCCCCACTGCAATCTAATATGCATGTGTATTTACTCTTCCCCTAGGTGCACGTATTGCGTTACTCAGCCCCTCTTTCCTTAGACCCTTGTGTCTTAAAAGGTGTCTGCTTAGAGGCTAGTGATCTACTTGTGCCTATAGGCACCTTGCATCTTTTACACATACATTTCTGACATATAGTTTCTTTAGTTTCTATTCTATTATCATATTATTTTGTACATTTAGATGTAGCATGTCCTCTTATTTAGTGCTTTTATTATTTTTTCTCTATGTTGTTGTTTGTTATTTATTTTACTGAGGTTGTCTCTTTGTATACAGGATTTTCAAGTGTCCCCACTGTGGTGCATCTGTCTCCTAGACTTCTATGCCTTGGATCCGTGTGCATAGCCATTCCACTTCCAGTTATCAGTCTATTTCCGTCCTGCTGTGTCTTTAGATGTTGTTCATCCTTTCCATGCTTATCTTTTGTTGTACTAGGCTACTGTGTATCAAGGTTATGGGAGTTGTTGTTTTACTGGTAACCTGCCCCTTCTGTGTCTTACTCCAAGAGTAGTGGGAGGCACTTTCATGTCTCCCCCTGCTCTGATCTAAGGTATATGACTAGGGCACTACCCCCCTTGGGGTCTGTGTCTCAGCCCCACCTTGATCCGGTGCACAGTATCTGGCCATCGTACCTTTGTATGTATCTCCTACCTACACCAGTGCCTTATAATCTGGTGCTGAGTTGAGCCCCCCTGGGTGTATTGTGCCCAGTCTATACATCCATTCTGCTTCTCGTCTGAGAAGGGCTTTATTACGATCGCCTCCTCTGTCAAGCTGGGGGATGTGGTCAATTAAGATGTATCTGATGCTGGAGACTTGATGTTGTTTTTGAGTGCAATGTCTGGCTACAGGTTGGTCTGAATTGCCTGTGTCTAGTGCCACCCTTATCGCCCGCATTGGAACACCAATGTTCTATTTTCTGATTTATACAGAGCATACTATTTAAAAAAAAAATTTTTGATCAAATTTGTGTTTTTCTCATTGTATTCTTGAAAATGTATAACATTCTTACAAAACTGCTGCCATATAGGGCTGCATTTATCAAACACAGTCGTACAGGGGCAGACATATTTGCTCCTGTCCGCCGGTCCTCTCCTGTGACGAGCAGCAATGCGCTGCCTACATTTAACATTGCACACGAGCGATCCTTTGAGCTAGCGAGTCAATGATACGCAGGCAGGAGCTGTCCCTCTCCCTAGTCAGACTAGAATAGGGAGATTGAAATGCTCCACCTAAGAGGTGGAGAACAAGGTAGGGAAGCAACGGCCTGATAACCGCTGCTTGATAAAAATAGTGTATTGAATGCATATGAGAGGAACGGCCTAAGGGAGGGGCTTCTGGAAGAACAATAGGCTGGCTAGGTGTGCCAGAGTGGGGGTAGCCAAGAGGGGTTACCTGAGAGGAGTGGCAGGGGCCAGCGAGAGGCCATTGGACAAGACAAGGGGAAGGGGAGGAGAGTAGCAAAGGTGATATAGGGAAGGAGACAACAGGAAGTGGTCACTAACCTTTGTTTTTTCCTTGTTTCAGAGCAGAGCAGTTTTTCTTTTTGTTGCAGAAATGGCTCCAAGGAACAGGGTAGTTGCTAAGAAATTGTGAAAGAACTTTGGATGCTGAAGTCTCAATCATTGCTAAATTGCTAGCTGGTAATGTATAAATATGTACTACAGCCGAAGCTTTCTTTATAGCAATAGAATAGCTGAAGCTGTGATTTAAAGGTGTATTTTATGTCTATAAATTAATATTAAATATATTAGTGATCCTATATAATAATTTTACTAGCATTAGTAAATTTATCACTGTGAAAAGGGTTTTTTGTATTTTATACTCATAAGTTAAATTTTAGTTTCCCGGTAAATGTTTTAGAAATTGTATTGTGGCTAGATCAGACTTATTAATGCTGTACTGGTTGATATATTGAATTGTTAATAAGGTATAAATTGCTCTGGTTGATTATTTAAGTCATATAAGAAGATTTTGGTTAGATAGCTATATTATACCTCCTGGAAATGCTATTAGGTTTTGGATATTTGCTAGCTAAGTGTTGTTAAATAAGCCATATGCTGAATGGGTTAATGTTACTGGCTAATTATACATTTTTCCATCTAGTAACATTAAATTGCGATATTTGATAGTTAATTCATTTTGATTTAAAGTTAATTACTAATAATATTGTGACCATATCCCGGATACAGACAATTTATCTAAATATTTCTATACCTTGCTTTATATTATAATTTTAATATGGTAATAATCAATAAATATATATCTGGTCATAATCAATATTCTATTTACTGCATAAATATAATCACTGTGTTTATAAAAAATAACCTGTTCAGAAATTAGGAAATATTTAATTTGGGATTAAATATTAATATTTGATAATAATCTTATTGTCATTAATTGCTAAATATAGCGTTACTGAGATTATATAACATTTTTCTGGGGTACACTGCTAAGATTCTACTATATGAATTGGAGGTATTGCTGATGAAAATTGTATTGTTATTAATTATTAATATTTATAATCCATAAATAATCTCATTAGGAGGGCACTCCTAAACTGTACTAATATTTATTGAATACACTGCTGAGATATTCTAATAAACAAAATATCTAATGGAGGGGAGAGAATGCTAAACTTTTGCGTCAGTCTTTATTATTATTAATTAAAGTGAAAGTAAATTTTACTATATACTAATTCTCTTATAGTTTAATTTACTATCAAGCATTGTAGTCGCTAAATGTTTTTTTTTAATTTTTAAGCATTTTGAAATATTTATATAATTAATAATCTGTTGCTTCCTCCACCCCTCGCTTTCTTCCGGCTTTTTTGGTTCTTACTGAGATCTGCAGTCCCACCCGCCGTATGCGTAATGAAGCGTGCACGTTCCAGAGGGCTTAATTTATGTGCATGCGCAATATTACGATCTCCGCTGAGATACATAATAACAATGAACCCCTACATTCATTGTTTATTATGTTAGCGGAGATCATCCTAACAGTGTCTCGGTATGGAGTGATTCCCCATTGGTAATGCGCATGCGGCTTTCATGAACGTGCTTTGAGAGAGTTCAGATTTAGCCACATGCGCATTACAAGCCGTGGGCGGTTAGCCTAGACATTTAGACGCCAATGGGGGAACCAATCCATTAGATATGGCTGAATTCGTCACGGTAAAATAAAACTTTTTTTTTATTGCAGGTGGAGGAAAGCCGATAGACTTGGGGAAACTAAATTGGTTAAAAAAATATTTTCCAAAACGATCTCAACAAAACGATGACTTAAACTTACCTTTATTTCCTATATAAATTTAATTTTTTAATAATGATTAAATGATTACACTGACTTTACTTTCACTTTAAAGAAAATAAGTCGGGAGAAGGGAAGGTTATAAATTAATGGGATTACAGGGAATGGAAAACTAAAGTTTAAATTCCTTAGTACAGTGTACTAACAGAATACCAAGAGAACAATTTAAGGGATTTACTTTGTTAGCGAAGGGAAGTAAGGGGTGGTTTGTTGTTTTAAGCGAGCTCATTGTTTAGAAGCTAGGTAACCAGATAAGGAGTGGGGAGTAAGCCAGGTTTACAGTTTCAGCTAGTCATGCTTCTCCTGGATTGATTAATTAATATGCGTGATGTCACTAGGAGGAGGGGTTTCATAGGGGATATAAGCTGATGAACACCATGCTATGGCAGAAAAGAAATTTTGTCTTTACAATAAGAGGTGTGATAGAGGGAATTCCTGTAAATATAGGCATGTGTGTAGATATTGCAACGAAAGTCACCCTGGCGTGGATTGTAAAAGGGGCAATGTGAATGGGCCCAGGTATTCCTTTCGAGAGCAGGGTAATACCAGCAGTGGAGTTGAATTGGGGGTTGTCCAAAACACTGCTGAAAATAGGTTGTTACAGGAATTACAGGCATATGAGAACATAGAGGATAGAAAATTTCTAGAGCATGGTTGTCTGAGGGTTTTGTGGTACCAGTTCAATTTGAGGTGAAAGGGGCAGGTAAGGCGAGAAATTTGAAGTCAACCATAGAGTTCCCAGAGGTGCTGCAAGAGAAATTGGACAAGGAGGTAAAACTAGGGAGGATGGCAGGCCCAGTTAAAGAAAAACTGATTGAGGATTTAGTAGTGTGTCCCTTAGGCGTAGTCCCAAAGAAGGAGCAGGGCAAGTACAGGATGATCCAACACCTATCTTACCCTAGGGGAGGGTCAGTAAATGATGCAATAGCTAAAAATGATTCATCGGTTGAATACCAGTCTTTTGACAGAGCAGTGCATATGGTGCATGCCTTGGGTAAGGGAGCTTTGTTATCAGAAATTGACATAGTATCAGCATTCAGTTATCACCCCTTAATCCAGAGAGTTTTAAGTTAATGGGTTGCAAGTTCAATGGTAACTATTATGTTGATAAAAGTTTACCCATGGGGTGTTGAATTTCGTGTTCAGTGTTGGAAAAATGTAGCTCTTCTTTGCATTAGTAAAGCGTTAAGAAGTCTGGTATGGACAATGTTGTTCACTATTTAGATTATTTTTTTGTTGATGGGATTAGCTGTATCTAACGATTGTGAAAAGTTAAAGGGGAATTTGTTGGGAATTCTGGAATTCTTAGGGGTACCGGTAGCTAAAGAGAAGACAGAGGGGCCTTATACCAGGCTAACCCTTTTAGGTATAGTCATAGACTCCATGAAGGGCCAATGTGAGTTAACAATGGAGAAGGTGATAAAGGCCAGAGATTTGATACAGGAAATTGTAGGGAGGAGAAAAATATTGCTCAGGAGGGGGGCTGGGGGAAGGCATAAAGGGCAGGTGAGACAGGAAGCAAGGATCACTAACCTTTTTTCTTTCTACTGAACTTTGCATGTAAAGTCATACCAGTAGGGAGGATTTTTTAAAAGGCATTTGGAGCTAAGCACGAAGGGCGCAAAAAGACCAGAACACATGATTAGGGCGTCAGGGGAGATAAGTGAGGATTTGAAAGTATGGTACAACTTCTTGCAAGAATTCAATGGGGTTAGGATAGGGCAGGAGGTGTCCACAGCGGTAGAGCTGGAACTGTATACTGATGCAGTGGGCAGATTAGGCTTTGGGGCATATTTTCAGGGGAGATGGTGTGCAGGAGAGTGGCCGGAGAGGTGGAAGGAGACGGAGTGGGTTAAGAACCTAGCACTACTGGAGCTATTCCCCATAGTGGTGGCCATTGAATTATGGGGAGAGATGTTATCAAATAGAAGAATAATCTGCTGGTCAGATAATAAGGGTGTTGTGGATGTGATCAACCAATTATCAGCGTCATTGCTGCCTGTGGTTAGGTACTTGAGATATTTTGTACTGAAGTGTTTAAGATTTAACATCTGTTTCAAGGCTAAGCATATTCCGGGTTATAGAAATGTGGTTGCTGATGCGCTATCCCGTTTTTTAAATGGTAAAGGTTTAGGGCGTTAGCCCCCAATGCCAGACAGGAAGGTGAATGTTGCCCTATCCATCTTTGGCAGATTGGCAATGGATAGAAGGAATCAAGGAGCTGGTCGAGAAATCCGTGGCACCAAGTCCCTGGGCAGTTTACAGGAAATATTGAGGACGGTGGTGCGAGTTTAAGAAGGGAAAAAAAGTGGGGTTGGAAGAAAATTTTTTAGATTGGTTGTTGATCCTAAAAAGAGAGGGAGTAAGAAAAGCGTGTTCGAGTTCAGTATTATCAAAAATATCATATTGTTCGTAGCTATACGGGGGAATAGATTGGTCTAAGAAGTTTATAGTGAAAAAGACTGCAAGGGCAGGGGTATATAAAAAAACTGAGCCATGAGGATAGGGGAGCTGTTACCTAGAAATAGGAAGATAGGAATGGGTGGCGTAAAAATAGGGGATGTGGGGAGGAAACAGTGCTTAATTTTGTAAGGAGATCCAAGACAGACATAGAAGGTAAAGGGGCATGGCTGAACATGAAAAGGTCAGGAGGAACGCTATGTGCGGTGGCAAGCGTAAAAGGATATCTAGCGGCTCACAGGGATGGGGGTCGTACATTCCTGCGGCATTCGGACAGGTCAGAGATGACAATTTTTCCATTTTGAAGTGTCTTGCAAAGACTGGTGGAGAACTTGGGTTGGGGGAGTTCATACTTTGCACTCCTTTAGAATAGGAGCGGCAACCACCGCCGCGAGTAGAGGTTGTTCAGGCGAACAAATTAAAAAGCTGCGAAAAGATTAAAGTGGTTGTTATAAGGATTGTGTTTTTCATGCGGTGTGGTGATGAATTTGTTATAGTTACGTTTAACGGCGACTAACAGTTTGTAAAAATGTATTTAATTTCAGGCAGAGCGTTAAGGGTGTGGATCATAGGGCATTCCTACATTTATTGGGCACAGGCTAGGGCATCAGCATCAGAGCAAGGGGTGCATTTAGGTTTTTCGCACAAGGAATTTAGCATAAGATGGATAGGCAAAAGAGGGATGAAGTGGGACTTGTTAGTGCCAACAATACGGCAGTCAAGGCTAAGATGGGATTGTCCCTATGCCCTTATTATTATCCACCTGAGGGGGAATGACATAGGGGCTTACCCGCTAAGAGAATTAGAAGAGAAAGTGACAGGAGGGATGAAATGGTTAAAAGTAGCATGGCCATCAGTCCAGATAATATGGTCCAACATAGTTTCAAGAATATACTGGAGAAACTCGGATACGCGCAAAGCGGGGTATAGATCAAGAAGGAAGGTAAACCAGGTAGTAGCGAAGGCAATGAGGGAGATAGGGGGCAGAGTAATAGAGCACCCACTGATAGCGGCGAAAAGGGAAGAGCTGTTCCAAAGCGATGGCGTGCACTTAACAGTGAAGGAAATGACCAATTGCTGTTGGACATCAAGGGGATGTGCCAAGAATTGGTAAAGGTAAGGAAAGGTCACGAAAAGGTGGTGATGGTTTGGCCGAAAGAGGGTCTTTTTTTTTGAGGTGGTGAAGGGCCAATTGCTGTTGGACATCAAGGGGATGTGCCAAGAATTGGTAAAGGAAAGGTCACGAAAAGGTGGTGATGGTTTGGCCGAAAGAGGGTCTCTTTTTGTGGTGGTGAAGTGCCTATTGCTGTTGGACATCAAGGGGATGTGCCAAGAATGGGTAAAGGTAAGGAAAGGTCATGAAAAGATGGTGAGGCTTTGGCCGAAAGAGGGTCTCTTTTTGTGGCGGTGAAGCTTGGGTACCACGTGGGCAGGGCATAGGGGGGATGGGGGGATCCCGCGGCATGCTCAGCCCTGAGGGGTGATCCGGTGGTCTATCTATGGGGTGGGCTATGCCGTGGGTTCTCCTTTCCCCTTCTGCCCTGCCAGAGGGGGTATTTGTTGTCCACCCCCCTAGACGTGGGTCCCAAAATTCTTGTTAGTGCAGTGGCATTTTTGTGGTTTGTAAATTTGATTTATGATATGGCTGAATTTTGCTCTACAAAACTTAAAGGTAAAAATGGCAAAATTCAATGTATTTAATAAATCATGACCTTTCCATATTTGTCCGTGTTTTTATTTTAAATAAGGTTGGATAAGTAAAATATAGTTAAGTGTTAAGAAATTGGTTTGGTGGTAATTGGTAAAAGGAATGAAGCCTCCTAGACCTTAAAATAGTGTATTGAATGCATATGAGAGGAACAGCCTAAGGGAGGGGCTTCTGGAAGAACAATAGGCTGGCTAGGTGTGCCAGAGTGGGGGTAGCCAAGAGGGGTTACCTGAGAGGAGTGGCAGGGGCCAGCGAGAGGCCATTGGACAAGACAAGGGGAAGGGGAGGAGCGGAGCAAAGGTAATATAGGGAAAGAGACAAGAGGAAGTGGTCACTAACCTTTGTTTTTTCCTTGTTTCCCACCCTCCCACCCTAGAGGCAATGAAGGACAATGCAACAATCCAGAGAGGTCACTTGAAAGAGAACAGTAGCAGCACGGATAGGGGCAGGACGTTGACTACTTGGTCGAGTCATAGTAAGACCGCCCGTGCTCCTCCATAAGGGGAACAACGGTCTACACTGGCTGGAGGATAAAAAGACGGCAGCTGTTTTTGTCTAGTAAACTTGGGAATCCCAGCAGGCGGCGGTGAAGTTTAGGTGCCACGTGGGCGGGACATAGGGGGGATGGGGGGATCCTGCGGCATGCTCAGCCCTGAGGGGTAATCCGGTGGTCTATCTATGGGGTGGGCTATGCAGTGGGTTCTCCTTTCCCCTTCTGCCCTGCCAGGGGGGGGTATTTGTGGTCCACCCCCTAGACGTGGGTTCCAAAATTCTTGTTAATGCAGTTGCATTTTTGTGATGTGTAAATTTGATTTATGATATGGCTGAATTTTGCTCTACAAAACTTAAAGGTAAATGTTACGGTTACCCTTAGTCTCGCTGAGAGATGGACCGCTTAGTAGCCTGGATCCCTATTGCTAAAGAGGGGAGAAGCTGCTTTCCATAGTATTCTATATGAGTCTCGCAAATATAGAATAATCTCCCTTAGCTGCAGTACAGCTAGGATACCCTTCTGCCCACAAAAACGAGTCAACGCTGCGATTGAGGGTCAAACAAGAACTCAGGACTGGGATGCCCAGCCTGCTTTTTATTAAGGTTACATGCACACAGGGCACTCCCAGGGGGAGAGGGGGGGAAGCACAAAATCCCCCATCACACATTTAGATAGAGAGCACTGTCCTTTGACAGGCCACAATAGGATTACAGTACTTAAGATAACAAGTTTACAAGTTCATCTTATCAATTAGCAGTCTGGCTCCAGAGGTGATTAGACAATAGTTTCTAAAAGCTGAAAAAAAAGAGTTAACTCTTTATGAAATGAAACTTGTTACAGTTTTCTTGGAGCCCTTCTTAGGCGTTGGCTTGCTGGTTCAGGCATTGCTGCTGGGAAATAAGCTCTTCACAACAAAATAACTAATGCTTCTGTAACATTGCTCCCTTTCTGTGGAACACTCTGGCAGACACGGTCTGACCCCTTTTCGGGGCAGACTAAGGCTGTCCAGACCGCTGGTTATGCGGGGCTGAGGTCGGTTTGTCTGGACAACCCGTCGGCGTTGCCATTCTGTTTCCCAGGTCTGTAAGTAATGGTGAAATTGAAGGTTTGCAACGATAAGCTCCAACGTAATAGCCTGCCGTTATCTCCAGAGACCCGGTTCAGCCACACCAACGGGTTATGGTCGGTGACCAGAGTGAACTCCTGACCATATAAATAGGGAGTCAATTTCTTTAATGCCCACACCAAAGCCAAACACTCCTTTTCGACCGCTGCATAGCTGACTTCGCGGGGCAGGAGCTTCCGGCTGATGTAGGCAACTGGATGCTCCCCTCCATCTTCGCCTACTTGGCTGAGGACGGCTCCCAGCCCGAACATGGAAGCATCTGTATGGACGATAAAACGTTTGTTAAGGGCTGGGGCCGCCAAGACAGGAGCGTTAATTAGAGCATTTTTGAGAGCCTGGAAAGCCGTTTCACAGTGGGGAGACCACAGGACCTGTCGAGGTAAGTTCTTCTTGGTCAAGTCAGTCAGGGGTTTGGCAAGTGTGCTGTAGTCTGGTACGAACCGTCTATAGTACCCTGCCGTGCCCAGGAAGGCTAGGACCTGAGTCTTAGTGATGGGGGTGGGCCAATTGGCGACAGCTTCTATTTTGGCCGGCTCTGGTCGCTGCTTTCCACACCCCACCCGGTGACCCAGGTACTGTACCTCGGCCATCCCAAAGTGGCATTTTTCTGGCTTCAGAGTCAGGCCAGCAGCCCGGATCTGATCCAGAACCATTCCCACATGAGCTAAGTGGTCCTCCCAGGACTCACTGTGGATCGCTATGTCGTCCAGGTAGGCGCAAGCAAAACTCTGGAAGCCATCCAGGAGCCTATCCACCAAGCGCTGGAATGTAGCTGGGGCATTCTTCATCCCAAACGGCATTACCCTAAACTGATATAAGCCGAATGGGGTGACGAATGCCGACTTGGGGATAGCCTCCGGGGCCAGGGGAATCTGCCAGTAACCTTTGCAGAGGTCAATAGTGGTCAGGTAATTTCCCCTGGCTATACGATCGAGTAGCTCGTCTACCCTGGGCATAGGGTAAGCGTCCGTCACGGTATTTTCATTGAGCCTCCGATAGTCTACGCAGAACCGGGTGGTCCCATCTTTCTTGGGCACCAAGACAACTGGGGAGGCCCAGGGACTATCGGAGGGCTCAATTACCCTGAGCTGGAGCATCTCATCGATCTCCTTCTTCATTCCTGTCCTAACTGCTTCGGGGATTCGGTACGGAGCCTGGCGCAAGGGAGCTTGTCCCGGAGTATCTACCTGGTGGGTGGTTAAAGTAGTGTACCCTGGCTTCGGGGAGAAGGTGAGGTGTTTGGACTGGAGGAGTTGGTTGAGCTGCTCCCTTTCAGTGGGGCTAAGTCGGTCCCCTATCTGAACCTGCGCCACTATACCTGTGGGGAGGCTCTTTTCTAATAGGTCTGGAATGGGTAAACTGTCGGGGTCTTCCTGAGGGGAACAACATACGGCCGTCACGTTCTCTGGTCGCTCAAAATATTCCTTGAGCATGTTTACATGGAATGTCTTTCTAAGATTGTTGTCGTGGCAGCTAGCTATCACATAAGTGGTGTCTCCCCTTTTCTCTACGATCTGGTAGGGACCCTGCCAGGACGCCTGCAATTTGTCTGTCTTCACCGGCTTAAGTACTAACACCTTTTGTCCTATGGTGAAGATTCTCTTTCGGGCCCCCCGATCGTACCATACTTTCTGTCTTCTCTGGGCCAACTGGAGATTAGCCCGCACGGATTTGGCTAATTGCTCCATTCGGTCCCTGAGTTCCAGCACGTATGGCACAATTGGGACACCGTCAGCCTCCATCTCTCCCTCCCAGTGCTCCCGGATCAGGTTTAGGGGTCCCCGTACCTTTCTTCCGTAGAGCAACTCGAAGGGAGAGAACCCTGTCGTTTCCTGGGGCACCTCCCGATAAGCAAATAGGAGGTGCGGCAGGAAGCGTTCCCAGTCTCGGTATTCCTGAGTGAACGTCTTGAGCATTTGCTTGAGGGTCCCATTGAACCTCTCACACAGCCCGTTCGTCTGGGGGTGGTATGGGGAGCTTAGGAGGGACTTAATTTTGCAAACCTGCCAGAGTTGTTGGGTCAATTCAGCCGTAAATTGGGTGCCTCGGTCGGATAGGATTTCTTTTGGAAATCCTACCCGGGAGAACACCTGTACTAGTGCATTCGCTACCGTATCCGCTTGTATGTTGGATAGGGCGACAGCCTCTGGGTACCTGGTAGCGTAGTCCACTACGGTAAGAATGTATCGCTTACCGGAGGGACTAGGGGTAGCCAGTGGTCCCACTAGGTCAATAGCAACCCGGCTGAAGGGTTCCTCTACAATGGGCATATTTACTAGCTGGGCTTTAGGGTGATCGCCTCGCCTTCCTACTCGTTGACACACATCGCAGGTGTTACAGTAAGTTCTAACGTCAGCGTGCACCCCTGGCCAAAAGAACGTGTGAGTAATGCGGTGTAGGGTACGGGTAACGGCTAGGTGGCCTGCTAAGGGGATGTCGTGGCCTATTTTGAGGATTTCTTGACGGTATTTGTGGGGCACTACCAGCTGTCGCCTACGCTGTCCCCTTTTCTCTGTCCAGCGGTATAGTTTCCCTTTTTCCCATAAGAATGTTTCGTTATCTGCCCCGCCCCCTCCGGTCTCTGCTCGTTCCCGGTACTTTTGTAAGGTCGGGTCAGTCTTAGACTCTGCCTCGAAGGCATCTGGGGTGTCCCAGGGTATGGGGCCTAACCTGTCAGGCAAGGTCGGGGTAGGTCTTACCTGTGTCTCCCGCACTGGTGAGAGCTCTCGCTCCGTCCGGGCTTGGGCCCGTGTAGTCACTGGGTCCGCCTCGTTGTTGCATACTGGAGCATAGGCAGAAGTCATGGGGCCCAAATCGTTGCCCAGTAGTACTTCGGCAGGTAAATTATCCATTAGGCCCACGTTCACAGCCCCCTTTCCCGCTCCCCAATCAAGATGCACTTTAGCTGTTGGAATTTTGTACACATCCCCCCCCGCCACTCTAACGGCCACAGTCTGTCCGGATCGCTTGTGCTCTGGCACCAAATGACTCTGTACCAGCGTGATAGTAGCCCCTGTGTCTCGCAATCCCTCGGTAGATCGCCCCTCGAGCCATACCCTCTGCCGATGGTGCTGGCGGTTATCTGAGGCAGCATATACAGGGTCTGCCTCGTGAAGCGGCCCCACATATCCCTCCATAGGGGCCTCTTGGTTAACACAGAGGGCCCGGGCCAGACGATAGGACCCAGAGGGGTAATTGTAATTCCTGGGTGTCTGGTGCGTATTAAGGGGGCAGCTAGCCATGAAATGCCCTGGTTGCTTGCATCGGTGGCAAGTCGGTCTGGGACGCTCAGAGCTGTTATTGGGTGGTCCTGAGTGTCGGACGGGCCCTGTGGGCACCGGGGCTCGGAATTCAGCACGAGGGGGTGCACGGTAAACCTCTCTGGGTTCGACCCGTGCTGGAGCTCGGTAGTTCATGGGTTCGTGAAGACGGGAGTCATAATGTCCATCGGCCAATTTGGCTGCTTCTTCTAAGGTAGAAGGCCGCCTGTCTCGCAGCCATTCCTTCCCTTGCTGTTCCATGCCATTATAAAAATGTTCTAAGAGAAACAATTGTAAAATTTCCTCCCCAGTCACCGCTTTACTTCCGCTCAGCCAGTGATTTGCCGCTCTCCGCATTCGGTGCGCCCATTCCATATGGGTATCGTTAGGCTTCTTTTCCGTGCCCCGAAACTGTCGGCGATACGTGTCCGGAGTTACAGCGTACCGTCGCAACAGTGTCTCCTTAACTAGCTCATACTGTGTCACTTCCTCAGCACCCAGAGTACGAAAGGCTTCCAGGGCTCGCCCGGATAGTTTCCCAGACAATATCGTGGGCCACTCTCTGTTGGGAATCTGGTGCAGGGCACATTGCCTTTCGAAGTCCGCCAAATATTCATCAATCCCTGTCTCGCTCTCTAGGAAGGGTCGAAATGCCGCATAGGGTATCTTGGGCCTCCCAGCATTTTCGACAGGGATGATTACCTGCGGGGCTTCAGCATTGCGGTGTGCGTTCGCTAGGTTGAGTTCGTGGGCTCGAGTCTCTCGTATATCCTCGTCCGCCTCCGCCATCAACTGCTGTACCAATTCCATGGAGGGGTTCGGCCCGTATAATGAGAGCCTTTCCCGAACAATCCTGGTTTTTTCGTCACTAATCGTGGTCGGTGTTTCCGCCATTGTGAAGCTCTGATCCAGTTCGGTCAATTCTGCGATCAGCTCTCTCCTCGGCCGGTTGCTGGCGTACCCCCCTCTGCTTTCAAGTAAATCCTTTAGGGTTGTACGCTTCAATTTTTCGTAAGCGCTCTCCATCCGTTCTGTACCTCTCCTAGGAAATCCAGGAAAATCCCGCCGCTGCCGCCAAATGTTACGGTTACCCTTAGTCTCGCTGAGAGATGGACCGCTTAGTAGCCTGGATCCCTATTGCTAAAGAGGGGAGAAGCTGCTTTCCATAGTATTCTATATGAGTCTCGCAAATATAGAATAATCTCCCTTAGCTGCAGTACAGCTAGGATACCCTTCTGCCCACAAAAACGAGTCAACGCTGCGATTGAGGGTCAAACAAGAACTCAGGACTGGGATGCCCAGCCTGCTTTTTATTAAGGTTACATGCACACAGGGCACTCCCAGGGGGAGAGGGGGGGAAGCACAAAATCCCCCATCACACATTTAGATAGAGAGCACTGTCCTTTGACAGGCCACAATAGGATTACAGTACTTAAGATAACAAGTTTACAAGTTCATCTTATCAATTAGCAGTCTGGCTCCAGAGGTGATTAGACAATAGTTTCTAAAAGCTGAAAAAAAAGAGTTAACTCTTTATGAAATGAAACTTGTTACAGTTTTCTTGGAGCCCTTCTTAGGCGTTGGCTTGCTGGTTCAGGCATTGCTGCTGGGAAATAAGCTCTTCACAACAAAATAACTAATGCTTCTGTAACAGTAAAAATGGCAAAATTCAATTTATTTAATAAATCGTGACCTTTCCATATTTCTCCATAACAACTGTGTCCGTGGTTTTATTTTAAATAAGATTGGATAAGTAAAATAGAGTTAAGTGTTAAGAAATTGGTTTGGTGGTAATTGGTAAAAGGAATGAAGCCTCCTAGACCTTAATCCTGACTGCAGGTTCTCTTGTGCAAACCTGCAGTCATAGGGAGGAGAAGGTCTTGATAATTACTGACTGCAGGTTCTCTTGTGTGAAACTGCAGTCACAGGGAGGAGAAGGGCTTGATAAGTACTGACTGCAGGTTCTCTTGTGCAAACTTGCAGTCACAGGGAGGAGAAGGGCTTGATAAATACTGACTGCAGGTTCTCTTGTGTGAAACTGCAGTCACAGGGAGGAGAAGGGCTTGATAAGTACTGACTGCAGGTTCTCTTGTGCACACCTGCAGTCATAGGGAGGAGAAGGGCTTGATAAGTACTAACTGCAGGTTCTCTTGTGCAAACCTGCAGTCACAGGGAGGAGAAGGGCTTGATAAATACTGACTTCAGGTTCTCTTGTGCAAACCTGCAGTCATAGGGAGCAGAAGGTCTTGATAATTACTGACTGCAGGTTCTCTTGCGTGAAACTGCAGTTATAGGGAGGAGAAGGGCTTGATAATTACTGACTGCAGGTTCTCTTGTGCACGCCTGCAGTCATAGGGAGGAGAAGGGCTTGATAAGTACTAACTGCAGGTTCTCTTGTGCAAACCTGCAGTCACAGGGAGGAGAAGGTCTTGATAAGTACTGACTGCAGGTTCTATTGTGTGAAACTGCAGTTATAGGGAGGAGAAGGGCTTGATAATTACTGACTGCAGGTTCTCTTGTGCACACCTGCAGTCATAGGGAGGAGAAGGGCTTGATAAGTTCTAACTGCAGGTTCTCTTGTGCAAACCTACAATCACAGGGAGGAGAAGGGCTTGATAAGTACTGACTGCAGGTTCTCTTGTGCAAACCTGCAGTCATAGGGAGGAGAAGGTCTTGATAATTACTGACTGCAGGTTATCTTGTGTGAAACTGCAGTTATAGGGAGGAGAAGGGCTTGATAAGTATTGACTGCAGGTTCTCTTGTGCAAACCTGCAGTCACAGGGAGGAGAAGGGCTTGATAAGTACTGACTGCAGGTTCTCTTGTGTGAAACTGCAGTCACAGGGAGGAGAAGGGCTTGATAAGTACTGACTGCAGGTTCTCTTGTGCAAACCTGCAGTCACAGTGAGGAGAAGGGCTTGATAAGTACTGACTGCAGGTTCTCTTGTGCAAACCTGCAGTCACAGGGAAGAGAAGGGCTTGATAAGTACTGACTGCAGGTTCTCTTGTGCAAACCTGCAGTTATAGGGAGGAGAAGGGCTTGATATATAGTGACTGCAGGTTCTCTTGTGCAAACCTGCAGTCACAGGGAGGAGAAGGGCTTAATAAATACTGACTGCAGGTTCTCTTGTGCACACCTGCAACCACAGGGAGGAGAAGGGCTTGAGAAGTACTGACTGCAGGTTTTCTTGTGTGAAACTGCAGTCACAGGGAGGAGAAGGGCTTGATAAGTACTGACTGCAGGCTCTCTTGTGCAAACCTGCAGTCACAGTGAGGAGAAGGGCTAGATATATACTGACTGCAGGTTCTCTTCTGTGAAACTGCAGTCACAGGGAGGAGAAGGGCTTGATAAGTACTGACTGCAGACTCTTGTGCAAACCTGCAGTCACAGGGAGGAGAAGGTCTTGATAAGTACTGACTGCAGGTTCTCTTGTGTGAAAATGCAGTCACAGGGAGGAGAAGGTCTTGATAAGTACTGACTGCAGGTTCTCTTGTGTGAAACTGCAGTTATAGGGAGGAGAAGGGCTTGATAATTACTGACTGCAGGTTCTCTTGTGCACACCTGCAGTCATAGGGAGGAGAAGGGCTTGATAAGTTCTAACTGCAGGTTCTCTTGTGCAAACCTGCAATCACAGGGAGGAGAAGGGCTTGATAAGTACTGACTGCAGGTTGTCTTGTGTAAAACTGCAGTCACAGGGAGAAGGGCTTGATAAATACTGACTGCAGGTTCTCTTGTGCAAACCTGCAGTCATAGGGAGGAGAAGGTCTTGATAATTACTGACTGCAGGTTCTCTTGTGTGAAACTGCAGTTATAGGGAGGAGAAGGGCTTGATAAGTATTGACTGCAGGTTCTCTTGTGCAAACCTGCAGTCACAGGGAGGAGAAGGGCTTGATAAGTACTGACTGCAGGTTCTCTTGTGTGAAACTGCAGTCACAGGGAGGAGAAGGGCTTGATAAGTACTGACTGCAGGTTCTCTTGTGCAAACCTGCAGTCACAGTGAGGAGAAGGGCTTGATAAGTACTGACTGCAGGTTCTCTTGTGCAAACCTGCAGTCACAGGGAGGAGAAGGGCTTGATAAGTACTGACTGCAGGTTCTCTTGTGCAAACCTGCAGTCACAGGGAGGAGAAGGGCTTGATATATAGTGACTGCAGGTTCTCTTGTGCAAACCTGCAGTCACAGGGAGGAGAAGGGTTTAATGAATACTGACTGCAGGTTCTCTTGTGCACACCTGCAACCACAGGGAGGAGAAGGGCTTGAGAAGTACTGACTGCAGGTTTTCTTGTGTGAAACTGCAGTCACAGGGAGGGGAAGGGCTTGATAAGTACTGACTGCAGACTCTTGTGCAAACCTGCAGTCACAGGGAGGAGAAGGTCTTGATAAGTACTGACTGCAGGTTCTCTTGTGTGAAAATGCAGTCACAGGGAGGAGAAGGGCTTGATAAGTACTGACTGCAGGTTCTCTTGTGCAAACCTGCAGTCCTAGGGAGGAGAAGGGCTTGATAAATACTGACTGCAGGTTCTCTTGTGCACACCTGTAGTCATAGGGCGCAAACAAATATACGGCGCAGGTTTCGGCGCAAGCGTGGGAATCTGCGCCACCCGTAATTTCACCTCGCACATTGGGGTATTACATAAACCCTGCCGGCAGTTCCTAAAGTGCCGTAAGTCAGATAAACTAGCGATGTCCAGAAATGAGAGTAAATACAAATTTCTGGAGTCGCTAGTGACTTACGGCACTTTAGAAACTGCAGGCGCCTAAGAAAAGTACAGAAAATAACAAATCTCCCGTAAAAGTCTAACACGCCTCCCAAAAATAAGCCCGACACGTAAAACCCCTATATCCGCAATCCCCCCCTCTCATTACTAATATTACATGTATTAACCCCTAGACCGACAACCCCCAACAACGCAATATGCCTATTTAAACTATTAACCCCTATATCCGCCATCAAACCCACACTGCAAGTAATAACTAAATTATTAACCCCTAAATCCACCAACCCCAACATCGCAAACTACCTGTTAAAACTATTAACCCTTAATCCACCATTAACCCACAACGCAATAAACCTATTCAAGTATTAACCCCTAAACCGCCATAGCCCACATAGCCTATTAAATGTATTAACCCCTAATCTGCCACCGCCAACGTCGCCGCCACTATAATAAAGTTATTAACCCCTAAACCTAAGTCTAACCTTAACCCTTACACCCCCTAACTTAAATATTATTTAAATAAATCTAAATAAAATTACTATTATTAACTAAATTATTCCTATTTAAAACTAACTACTTACCTATAAAATAAACCCTAAGATAGCTACAATATAACTAATAATTACATTGTAGCTATTTTAGGATTTATTTTTATTTTACAGGCAACTTTGTATTTATTTTAACTAGGTACAATAGTTATTAAATAGTTATTAACTATTTAATAGCTACCTAGCTAAACTAAGTACAAAATTACCTGTAAAATAAATCCTAACCTAAGTTACAATTACACCTAACACTACACTATCATTAAATAAATTAAATTAATTAACTACAATTACCTAAAATTAAATATAATTAAATAAAATAAACCAAAGTACAAATAAAACAAACACTAAATTACAGAAAATACATTTTTTTACAAGAAGTTTAATCTAATTACACCTAAACTAAGCCCCCTAATAAAAAAAGCCCCCCAAAATAATAAAATTCCCTACCCTATACTAAATTACAAATAGCCCTTAAAAGGGCTTTTTGCGGGGCATTGCCCCAAAGTAATCAGCTCTTTTACCTGTAAAAAAAGAAATACAACCCCCCCAACATTAAAACCCACCACCCACACACCCAACCTTACTCTAAAACCCACCCAATCCCCCCTTAAAAAACCTAACACTACTCCCTTGAAGATCACCCTACCTTGAGCCGTCTTCACCCAGCCGAGCAGAAGTCTTCATCCGATCCGGCCAGAAGTCTTCATCGAATCCAGGCAGAAGAGGTCCTCCAGACGGGCAGAAGTCTTTATCCAAGCGGCATCTTCTATCTTCTTCCATCCGACGAGGAGCGGCTCCATCTTGAAGACATCCAACACGGAGCATCCTCTTCGTTCGATGTCCAACTGAAGAATGAAGGTTCCTTTAAATGACGTCATCCAAGATGATGTCCCTTCAATTCCGATTGGCTGATAGAATTCTCTCAGCCAATCTGAATTAAGGTAGGAAAAATCCTATTGGCTGATGCAATCAGCCAATAGGATTGAGCTCACATTCTATTGGCTGATTGGAACAGCCAATAGAATGCGAGGTCAATCCTATTGGCTGATTGGATCAGCCAATCGTATTGAACTTCAATTAGGGGTTAATGCCAAGAGAATGAAGACAATGTAATAATAGAAAATCAAAAGTTGTTTAAAATAAATGCTCTGTGTGAATCAGGAGAAAGAAAATAAAATTGGGCTTTATGTCCCTTTAAGAAAATAATGATCCTCCTTGCAGTTGTTTGTGTGTTTTTATATCTGGCAACTAAAGATGTTTCTAAAAATGTCTTTTGTAAACAAACAACAACTTTTTTTGTGTAAATGAAATGAGTATAAAACTAAAAATGGCTTCAACACAGATAGTCAAATGGCTCAGTAGTGAAAGGGTTAAACCAATGTACACATAGGGTTAGTTTTCCGGATACACTGATAAAAAACTAGAAAGAAAATTAGAGAGATATAAGAGCATATGGCACCTCCTAAACGTATTTTAATCACAACAAGGATTTTGAATACGAGACAGAAGCAACAAAATACAGCTTGATATAGAATGACAACTGGATACATTAACCACAAATAAATAACTCTTCTGAGATTAAACAACTGACCATTTCTTCCAGTATATTAGGAGTTACACATCTACATTTAATTCAGTTGATAATATTATTAGAAATCTTAGTGACTGACTGAAGTGCCTTTTTTACTTATTCATATTCAGCAGGAACATAATTACTTTCATGGTTAAACATTGATAAAATGAAAACAAAGATTTTAAATGAATTTGAATAGGTGTCATTATCAATAGTGTAAACAGGGAAGGCAGAACTGCTGTAATCTGTATATTTACAAACTTTCATTGTTCTGTGTGGAGTCATCATTATTGGGTCTAATTATGATAATTTAGGGAGTCTGGTTCTGTACTGCCCTCCAGTGGTATAAAGAGAATGGTGCAACACTCCACATATACTATAGCCGTAATTCATAAAAATTCAGACAGCTCTTATTGCCTGATTCTTTAATGCTCTCTGCTCGGGTTAGATCATCTAAAATGATAGATCAGTGCTATGACGTCCCTCTTAAAGGGATAGAAATATAAAAATTAAACTTGCATGATTCAGATAGAGCATGTAATTTTAAGAAACTTTTAAATTCACTTCTATTTTCAAATGTGCTTCGTTCTCTTGGTTTCCCTTATTGAAAAAAAGAATATGCACATATCCTACACTAGTGGGAGCTAGCTGCTCATTGGTGCCTGCACACATTTGTCTCTTGTGATTGGCTAACTAGATGTGTTCAGCTAGCAGCCAGTAGTACAATGCTGTTGCTGCAACAAAGGATACCAAGAGAATGAAGCAAATTTGATAATAGAAGTAAATTGGAAAGTTGTTTAAAATTGTATGTTCTATCCAAACCATGAAATAAAATTTTGGGGTTTCCTGTCCCTTTAAGATTCTAAGATAGCACATTTTGCTATGTCTCTCTAATGTATATTTCTTGCACATGTGAATGTAAAGGAGAAAAATCAGTACAGTACAATATAGCACTACATGAAGTTTAAGGTTGCCATCTTTCTTGGAAGAAAATGTTGGTTATGCTAATTAGTAACCATTTGCATAAACAGTTATTTAGCATAATTCAAACTATAGCTTTTAAATTATCATTTATTTAAAATCAGATTCTAACACATAGGTAATTTCACCATAACAGGGTCTTTAGGTCTGTATATTTTTCTTTGTTATCTACATTAAATAGACATTCCAGCCAAAAGGGAAATAATACCATGAGGCACAATTGTGCCTGAAACTCCTAAAAGGGTTAACCTTTAGCCTAAAAAAATGAAGATAGGATAGATGAGATAAGATGATTGGTAACCCAATGCTGTATTTCTGTGTCTCTGACATGCATCTCTTGTCCTGATTAGGTGACGAGAGATAACCATCCCCCCAACCAAATCCGAAAACAGTTCCTTATAAGCAGAGTGGGGAGGTGAAGCAAAAGGTGCTTGAATGTTGGAAGTACAACGATGGGAACTGAGAGAGGGGGACAAGTTGTTCCTTTTGGTATTCGTGCTTCTATTGTGGGGTCCCTATCCTGGAGCCGAGAGTGCTAAAAAGAGGGATAGTGCATTTCTCAAAAGGCCAAAGGGATCTTCTGTGCAAAATAGCACCCATACCCCTGAGGCTAGGTGCTCTTAAACCATGGTTGGGGTCTTACCCGGATAGGTATGCTGTGCTTCTGTTGTTAGAGATGGTTTTCTTATGCCTGTGACGGGAAGGTATGTGGGTTCACAACATCATAGGAATCTAAGGTGTGCGTATGATCACCCTCAGATCATCAGGAAAAATCTTGATGAGGAAGTTGCCTTGGGTCACATAGTTGGCCCCTATTTTGAACCACTGTTTGCATATTTGGTTAACTCCCCTTTGGGTAGTTCCCAAGAAGGAAACAGGAAACCTTTGCCTTACACAGTATCTGTCTTATCCCAAAAGTCACTCAGTTAATGATGCAAGTGATCCATCTGCAAGTTTGATCCATTATCAATAATTTGACCAGGCTTTGGTGTTAGGGAAGCAGGACAGGGTGCATTAATGGTGAAGCATGACATCAAATCTGCATATTGATTACTCCCAAATCCTTCTGCATCCTTTCGGCTGATGGGTGGTAATTTTGAGGGCTTAACTATATCAACCGTTGTTTGCCAATAGGTTGCTCAGCATCTTGCACGTTATGTTTGAGTTTTAGCATGTTCTTGTATTGGACAATGTCAACAGCGGCTGGTGGTGGGCTTATAGCTCATTATCTGGATGTCTTTTTGGCAGTAGGGCCTGCGGGGTCTGATTAATGTTTCGGTTGATGTCGAACGTGAGAAGCTTGCTCTCACATTTAGGGGCTCCCTTGGCAAAGGATAAGACTCAGGGACCATGCATGTGGTTAACTTTTATACCCCATAAAAATTGACATGGATGCTAGGCTTTGTTGGCTTCCAAGTGAGAAGGTTCAGCATATGCTAGGTATGGTTTGGAAAGCTGCTGTGGAATGCTCGTTACTGACTAGAGAGCTGCAGACAGTTCTTGGCCTGCTTAACTTTACATTTAGGGTTATCCCCATGGGGAGGGTGTTCAATCATAGGCTTGAGGTTCAACTAAAAGGGGGATGTAAGGCACAGTGCCAATGCAAGATTTCTTAAGAGATGCAGGAAGATTTGAGAGTGTGGGAAAGTTTCTGAAACTGATTTCAGTGCATTTTTGCTATGAAGGTTGCAGCCTATTTCAAATCAGTTACATCGGTTTAATGATGCTGCAGGTGGGTGTGGCTATGGGACTCTCTTAGAGGGGCTGTGTGGCACCGAGCCATGACCCAGCTCCTGGGCAAGTCACAGGATAACAAGGAATCTGACACTTTTGGAGCTTATTTCTATAGTTTGGTTGGTAGAGCTGTGGGGCTCTAGGCTTACTGACCATTCAGTGATCTTTTAGTCAGATAATCAAAGCATTGTATTTTCAATTAACAAGATATCTGCTTCTTCTCTGGTGGTTATATGGTATTTGTGTTGGCTAGTTTTGCGCTGTATGCAACATAATTATTTTTTTGGCTTTCACATGCATGGGATTAATAACATTATTGCAGATGCTTTGTCCAGATTTTGGTGTGATTAGTTCCATTGGTTGATGCCCAGTGCGGCTACAGAAGGTCTTCCTTTTCCTCCCTTTCTTTGGTAGGTGGACGAGGGTTGGGAGTCTTTTTACCATTAGTGAGGGCGTCATTGGCTCCAGCAACTTGGCAAACCTATGTGTATCATTGGTCCAAATGGGAGAATTTCAGTGTAGGAAAGGGGGTTTCATCATCTGCTGGGACCCAGATGGTTTTGCTGGAGGGATTAGCTTGGTTTGCATGAGTGAGGGTTCAGAAAAGGGTCTGTATGCTCACCTGGCAGCTTTTTCTTTCTTCAATAAGCTACAAGGTTTTCCTGTTCCCACAGCTACTTTCATCGTACGGCAGCTCATCAGGAACTGGGGTAGAGTTGAAGTTATGCTAGCTGACAAGATGGAGCTGATTACTGCTCAGCATTTGACAACCTTGTTGTGTGTGCTGTCTGAGGTCTCATCGAGTATGAGTTGCTTATGTTCCTGTCCTGACATTGCTTGCTTTGGCATTTTCTAGTTAGAGGCACCATCCTGGTTTTTGATGCAGTGGCATTGCTGCTTTGTCCCATGATCTAAGACAGACTGGGAGAGTAGTGGAGAATGGCTGTCAATGCAGGTGCAGGAAGTGCGAGTGTGTTTCTCAGTGTTGTTGCTTACAAATGATCTCAGTAGGTGATAATCTAGGTCTTCACAGTTGGTTGTGCATGTTAATGGTTCAAACCTTTCTAGATTTCAGTTAAGGAAAGTGTTGAGTTGGGCTGCACAACATTCTGGGCTTAAAGGGACAGTCTTATAAAAATTAAACTTTCATGATTCAGATAGGGCATGCAATTTGAAACGACTTCCAATTTACTTTTATCCTCAAATGTTCTTCTTTTTCTTGGTATTCTTTGTTGAAAGCTAAACCTAGGTAAACTCATATTCTAATTTCTAAGCCCTCAAAGGCCACCTCTTTTATCAGTGCATTATGACAGTTTTCACAGCTAGACAGTGCTAGTTCATGTGTGCCATATAAATAACATTGTGCTCGCTCCGGTGAAATTATTTATGAGTCAGCACTAATCAGCTAAAATGCAAGTCTGTCAAAAGAACTGAAACAAAGGGACATCCTGTAGATGCTTTGATACAAGGTAATCGTAGAGGTAAAAATACATTAATATAACTGTGTTGGTTATGCAAAACTCCTGAACTTACCTTTCTGCCTTTCAAAAAATGTAACAAGAAAACAAAGAAAATTTGATAAAAGAAGTACATTGGAAAGTTGTTTAAGCACCTCACTGACGAGGCTCATAAGAGGCTGAAACAATCGTCTGGGGGTTTTCATGTTCCTTGTTCAGAGGAGAATTGCCTGGTATTTCGGGGCTGGACTGACCTTACTTGGCGGGATCAGACTGATATACTTAAGGAAAGTTTTCCTCTGTGAAAAGAACACTGGTCTAAAAGAGGCTGCTTCCGGGTGGTAAATCGCCATAGAACTAGCTTATGAGCTGTTCATTCCTGGTCGAGCGCTTCTCTCTTTGTATGGAAAGTTGTTTAAAATTGTATTTTCTATCGTAGTCATTAAAGCAAAAAAGCGGGTTTTATGTCACTTTAAATGGAATCATAATGGTTTATAATAACTATGGGGCCAATCAAAATATATAGCTCAATTGTTTTGGCCAAAAAGGAACTGGAACCAAATAGCAGCAAAACATCACACCCTTACAAGCAGGACCTCTAGGGGAACCTAGAGGTGAGGATAGGATCCTAGGAGGTCTGTGGTGGCACGGGGGCTTTATAAATGAAATAAACAAAGTTTAAGGAAAGAGTACAAAAGGAGCAGAAAAAAGTGAGGTCAGACAGCCCAGGGTCAGAGCAAGCAGCGAAAGTTCAAAAATACATAAATATAACCAAGTCTAAGTAGCCTGGGAAATCCGATGACACTGGGAGCAGGGCAGGACTAGGGAGCAGGTATGCAGGGCTGAAACAGGTCCCATAGCAGGAACAGGAGCAACAGCAGGATAAGAGTCAGGAACAGGAGCAGAATTCCAGGAAATCTTAGCCAGAACTTCAGAATAACCAAACTTAGGGCTTTTAGAAGGGTTTCTTGTTCACAAGGTCGGAGTGTTACCTAACTCCAAAAATGAAGCCAGGTGCGACGATGCCCTCTTAACACATATTTGCAGCAACAAAGAGGTAGACAAGAATACTAGCTCCAGAAGTTTGGACAGCCACAGCATGGCATGGAGGACGCAGAGAAAAAAAGCTAGTGTTGAGGAGCAGGTAAGGAACTTCCCCCTAGGCCCTTTGACAGATATTCTGTACAGCTAAGAGGATCTTCAGGAAAAGATCAAGACCCCAAAATCTAGAAATGGAATGTAGCAATCTCTTTCTGTTAATGTTTGTTTCTAATTTCCACTCTTATTTATGTGAATTTCCATACAAGTATCTTCATAAATGAGCTTTCAAAGAGGATTATGACTTTGTGACTTGGATTTAAAAATAAATTTATTGCTATTCAAATCCATCCTGATCACTGGTAAACAATATAGGTATATTGGGTTTGTTTGCTCAATGATTATATTGACACTTTTTAATATTCTTAAAGTGTTGTTTTCATTTTTTTGTTTTAAAAGAAGTTTTCTAGCTTTGCAAGATATACATCTGATATCAAGAAGACAACTATGGGTTTCTGTTACAAGGAAGGGGCTGCAACTTATCTTATCTTTTAAAACAGAATTATAACCGGTCGCACACTATAAATCGTGAAAATGCTTGATTGCAATATTGTAGCCGCAAAATTGTTTCACAAACAGGATCATACTTTCATAACCATGTTTTCAAAAGGAAATGTACCTTTGTGACGGGGCTTTCAAACAAGATTGTGCCTTCAAGACCACAAAGTTAAAACAAGTTCATGACAGTGTTTTCCAGTTCTTGCGACTCCTGTTTGAAAGCCGAGTCACAAAAGAGAGTTTCCTTTTGAAAACCTGGCCACAAAGGCACTTTTCCTTTTGAAAACCTGGTCACAAAGGCACTTTTCCTTTTGAAAACCCAGTCACAACAGTGTGATCCTATTTGTACAACATTTTTGTGGCTATTATACTACAATGGAGCAGTTTCACTTACATACATATATACATACATATACACACATACATACATATTCACATACATACATACATATACACATTAATACATACATATACACATACATAAATACATACATACACACATACATATACATACACATGCATTAATACATACATACATAAAAACATACACACACATACATACATATACAAATACATACATATACACATGCTCACATACATTCACACACATACATACATATATACATAAATACATACATATAAATATACATACATACATACAAACACAAATACATACATATACATACACACATACATACACATATGCATATATATATATATATATATATATATATATATATATATATATATATATATATATATATATATATATATATATACGTGAAATGATAAGGGACGGATTAGTGTAAGGGTAACTACATCATAACAACCATATGAGGCATTTAATCTCTAATGTGCTATTGAAGACATTCTGGGCTATAATATATAATGCAGAAAGTTATAAGAATTCAATGTTTTATTATCCAATCCAAACCAGGAATTTATTTAAAAAAAGCAGGGTGTATTATTTCATACATTTTATATATTTTTGGTCACTTTAATCATATGATTTTTGTTGGACATAGGATCCATGAATCACAGATATATCAGCAACCAGGTGTAGTTTTTTTTTTTTTTTTTAATGTAATCATTATAGGTCAATCATTTGCTCTATATCTTGCACAATGACACATTTAGAATGAATGAATATGATACTATACAATGATAAATAAAAGGTAGATAGCATCATACACTTGTAATTCATTTATTTCAGGGATAATGCAGCCTGGGGGCCAGACATTTGGTTCCTTTATGATTCAATACTGTTATTAACAAGATTGCCAGACACTTAATGCTATGATTGCTTGCAAAAAGAACACACTACATTTACAGATAGGGAGTGTGCATGTATAAGCACTACATGAATGGATTGTTCAGGATTTGTTACAGAAAAGAACCATATACCCCTTGAAATTAGAAGTGATTTCTTTTGTCTTGCTATAGAATAATATTTCAGCCAAATCTAAACATTTTTGAACAAATTATCATCTTGTTTGCTTTAATGTTTTTCAATAACAAAACTCCACCCAGCTCTTGTCTTATTTGGAGAAGTCAATCTAGACTTGATTCTGCAGCTGATAAGGCGAGTTGTGGTCATATTGATAGTGTAGGGCTGCCTGTCAGCATGTAACGTGTTAAGGGCCTTACCCCCTGCCTGACATGGATCTAGTAGTGAGTAGTGAGTGAGTGTTCTTTGCAACATTGTTGCAGTGTGGTGGGTGGGGGCTTAGTACTTACTATTTAACAGCTTGCAGGCCTGTCTTCAGCATCTTTTGTTCCTGTTCGTCCAAGGTGTTTTTCCTGCAGGAGCTGTCAGGATGGATCATGCCAGGAGATCTGCTGCGGTGCCCAAGAGGTTCAGGGAGTCCAAGATGTTACCTTCTCGTCGTGGAGAACCTGCAGAAAAAGAAATGATAAGTATCCAGGGGGAGAGAGAGCCTGTTCTCCCCCCTCCTTTGGCTGTTTCTTCTATTCAAGCTATCATACCCCCCCTCTTTTCCTATCTATTGGTGGGGAGTACAATTACTTATTTCAAAGTCCTACTCAGCTGTTTTTAGCGCTCTCCACCCCCACTTGGAATTTGAGTATAAGATCTGATATTGGGAGGATATCAGAATTGGGGTAGCATTGTGAGCTTAATAAGTCTGACATATAGTTAACACCATACACATATCTTGTATATATTGGTGGGGAGTGGTCTGGCCCCTGCTTCAGATGGGCTAGGCCCCGCCCTTAGTCCCCTAGACAATATGGCCCTCTCTGGTACGCCTTCTCTGTCAGGCGTGTTAACCCCCTAACCTTCCCCCAATTTACTGGCTGAGTAATCGGGCAGCGGAGCATTGGAGGCTGCATCTCTGGCTCTCCTCATGTCAACAGGCTTGCCAGCGGAGGCCTTGTCAGCTGTACTATCATTGGTGGGGTTCATCGCGGCTGTGGTGGCTCCTGGGGCACCTCCGGAGGCGATTCCTTCATCCGGAGCCTCCTTCCCTTCCTTCCAGCTTCCTCATGGTCAAGCGATAGCGGCGGCCGGAAGTGCGGGCCTCAGCAGCATGGCAGCTGGGCCCTTCACTTCCGGTTTTGCGGTCCTCCATGCGTGGTCGGATGACTTTGCTTCTTGTGTCGTCATCGACCAGAGCACAGCACTCACGCATGGCAGAACGGCCACCAGAAGTAAGTGGAGAGCCTCATCCACACCCACTGGTAGGATGGGAGTGCCCAGGGTGACGGGTGTGGGTGGGGTGCGGCTAAGGGATCTGTGCAGCGCATGGCAAAGACAGTTAGAGGCGTGGCAGCTATACTGAGGGGCAAGGCTAGGAGACAGGCGCAGGTTCAGGGGCATCAGATTCAGAGGCTTCCGGGAATGAATTCAGATGACATGCAGGTTAAGGGGCAGGGAGTGCAGTTATCGGCAGGGGTAACTTCAGCATTAACCCTTATAGTCAGTACTTGGCCTGGTAGTATGTATGGGAGTGTGAATGAACCGACTGGCTTAACAGTAGGAGTTGACAAGGGTGGTAGAGACCCACAAACCATAAGCCTGGGTACTCCTATCTCCCTCTTTTCTTCTTCGCAAGTGGCGGCATCCGGAACCGGGCACATGGAGGCCATGCCAGGACCATCTGGGATATCCAGCGCGACGCTGACATCTACATCTCAAGGATTTCGGAGTATGGAGACACCGCAGTCTACAGGCGGGGGACCTAGCACGGAGCTACAAGGTAGGATGGTCCCGCTAGCGTATGGGGCAGAAATAAAGTCCAGTAGTGATTTAGACTCAGATGGTGGGTGGTCATTGGGCTTAAATTCTAAGGGGCATAGGAGGATGTACTGTATGCTAAGGACTTTGACAGGTAAACAGTGGGCTCCCTTAGGGATAGTTGGGCCGGCGATGGTCTCACTGGGGGTGGCGGGTCAAGCACAGGGCACGGCCATCAAACATGGGATGGTGCTTCCAGCAGTCGGGTACCCCAGCATAGGTAGTGCAAGTAGCACATCAGGGGCTCTAGTGCCTTATGGCATTGGGCAAGCGACAGAATCCGTAGTCCCTCCGCATAAATTGGCCTTGTGGGGGGATTCTTACCCTTGTTTTGTCTCGTCACTTCACACCCACCTTAAACCTAAAATCATGAATAAGATTAGAGACACGAAATATGTTAATCTATCGGTAGAGGCTCTTAGGGATAAGGAACGCAGTGAAGACCGGTCCCAAGACTGTGAAATGCCCTGATAATTATCTTGAGTGGCTTTGCTGCTTCCAAGTCCTGGCGTCATGCTATATAGAGCATCACCCAGATAGGGCTATTGACATCATTAAATACATGGACACTATTGACAATGTATATACTAGAAGGGCTCTGGCATAGCTACAACATGGAATTTTGCCGTAAGCTGTCTGGAAACCCAGTCTTAACTTTTGGAGCAATGGACATGAATCTCTAGGCCCGCTTAGGACCCAAGCAGCCAAGTGCTCAGCCCGAGGCTCATTATTTGGCAGTGGCATGTAACCCGCAGGGTGTTCGGCGGAAAGGGAGGGAATGTTGGAAATACTATGACAAACAGTGCGATAGAGGAAGCAACTGCTCCTTTCAGCATGTTTGCCTCTACTGCAGTGGGCCACACCCCGGGTTGGAATGTAGCTGCAGGAAAGACGGTTCAGGGTCAAAGGGGTTTCGGGAAAGGGGGCCAACCCCTCTGAACCTGGTCGAAATAAGGCCATGGCTGGACGCGTACCCTGACAGGGAGATGGCCAGGACACTTCTTTTGGGAATTAGAGATGTGTTTATCATACCCATCTCTACGAGGGTAATGGGGGCAAAAGTCACAGAAATCTTAAGTCAGCAAGTGAGTATCCTGGGGTGCATTGCAAGTCAATTTCCCGATTTACCCTTACCTGATTTGGTGGTTTCCCCTTTAGGGGTGGTACCGAAGAAGGAACTGGGTAAATTCAGGCTTATCCAATACTTATCGTATCCTAAGGGTCAGTCAGTGAATGACGCCATTGATCCGGCAATTAGTTCAGTACATTACCAGTAATTTGATTAAGCACTCAAGCTGGTGAGACAGGAAGGGTATGGGTGTCTGATGGCAAAGCTGGATATTGAATCTGTATTCTGCCTACTTCCCATTCACCCGTCATCGTTTCGGCTGTTGGGCATCAAATTTGAGGGCTCATTCTATGTAGACAGATGTTTGCCAATGGGCTGCTCGGTCTCTTGTGCCTAATTCAAGATGTTTAGCTCGTTTCTGCACTGGGCAGTGGAGTCGGCAGCCGGTGGGGGTGCTATTGCGCACTACCTAGATGACTTCTTGCTTGTAGGGGCTCCTTGTTCGGGTGCTTGTAGTCATTTAATGGAAATAATGAGGGAGCTAATGCAGAGGTTTGGTGTTCCTCTTGCAGAGGATAAAACACAGGGCCCTTGCACAAGATTTACCTTTTTGGGCATTGAGATGTTAGGGCTCCTGAATTTCGCCTGTAGAGTGATTCCCATGGGTCGGGTTTTCAACCGATGCTTGGAGGAACCACTGAAAGGTGGAGGTAGGAAAGATAGGCAGATCAGAATTACGTCAAATATGAGGGAGGATTTGGGCATTTGTCAACGGTTTTTAGTAAAGTTCAATGGGGTGCTTCTGTGGTGAGAAGGCCCCATATCTAGCTGGGCATTGCACCTTTACATGGATGCAGCCGGCGCATTTGGCTACGGGGCATACTTAGAGGGTGAATGGAGTGCAGAACCGTTTCCGGACAGCTGGACTGAACAAGGTTTCACAAGAAACCTTACCCTGTTGGAACTTTTTCCGATAGTGGTGGGGGTGGAATTATGGGGCAACCAATTGAAGGGCCTTTCCATAATTTTCTGGTCTGACAACCTAAGCATTGTCTTCGCCATCAACAAGTTGTCTGCTTCTTCTCCTGTAGTGGTGAGGTATCTGCGACACTTAGTACTGAAATGCCTGGTGCTAAATAATAACTTTGAGGCGCAGTACGTGCCGGGAGTTAAGAACGGACGCATTGTCTGGACGCATTGTCCAGATTTCAGTGGGCGCAGTTTAGGAAATTGGTGCCAGAGGCTGCGACTAACGGCCTTCCATGTCCCCCTCTCATATGGCAGATTGCAGGAGGTGGGCCAAGGTGTTTCCTTTAATACGGGCGTCCCTGGCGCCACCACTATAATAAACATATTAACCCCTAAACCGTCGCACTCCCGCCTCGCAAACATTAGTTAAATATTATTAACCCCTAATCTGCCGGCCCTAACATCACTGACACCTGACCTACCTACATTTATTAACCCCTAATCTGCCGCCCCCAATGTCACCGCCACTATATTAAAGTTATTAACCCCTAAACCTAAGTCTAACCCTAAACCTAACACCCCCTAACTTAAATATAATTAAAAGAAAAAAATTACTATCATTAACTAAATTATTCCTATTTAAAACTAAATACTTACCTATAAAATAAACCCTAAGCTAGCTACTATATAACTAATAGTTACATTGTAGCTAGCTTAGGGTTTATTTTTATTTTACAGGCAAGTTTGTATTTATTTTAACTTATTATTATTATTATCGGTTATTTGTAGAGCGCCAACAGATTCCGCAGCGCTATAAGCAAAGGGGGAGTACAACAAAACAATTATAGGGATCAAATGGGTAGAGGGCCCTGCCAAGAGTTGCACTGTTGTAGTCAGCTCTTAAGAAGGTGATCTACAAACAGCTGGAATTTTAGGCTTACATGCTAAGGGGGTTCAGGGGAAAGCAATGGAGGAGAGGAACTGGTATTAGGAAAGGTTCGCGTAGGTTGTATGCATCCCTGAACAGTAGAGTCTTTAGGGAGCACTTGAAGCTTTTAAAACTAGAAGAGAGTCTTGTGGAGTGAGGCAGAGAGTTCCACAAGATGGGAGCCAGTCTGGAGAAGTCCTGTAAATGGGAGTGTGATGAGGTGACAAGAGAGGAGGAGAGGAGGAGGTCATGAGCAGAGCGAAGGGGACGGGAGGGAAAGTATCTGGAGACAAGGTCTGAGATGTAGGGGGGAGCAGTGCAGTTGAGGGCTTTGTATGTAAGAGTGAGAGTTTTGTGTTTGATCCTAAGAGGAAGAGGAAGCCAGTGAAGGGATTGTCAGAGAGGTGCAGCAGATGAAGAGCGACGTGTAAGGAAGATGAGTCTGGCAGAGGCATTCATTATGGATTGTAAAGGAGCTAGGCGTCAGGTGGGGAGACCAGAGAGGACAGAGTTGCAGTAATCAAGGCGGGAAAGAATGAGAGAGTGGATTAAAATCTTAGTTGTGTCTTGTGTAAGGAAGTGTCTAATTTTAGAGATGTTTTTAAGGTGGAAGCGGCAGGCTTTAGCCAAGGACTGAATGTGAGGAGTGAAGGAAAGATCTGAGTCAAATGTGACCCCGAGACATCGGGCATGCGGGGTAGGGGTAATGATGGAGTTGTCGACAGTTATAAAGATATTGGGGGTGGAGATTTTGGAAGAAGGGGGGAAAATGAGGAGCTCAGTTTTGGAGAGCTTTAGCTTGAGGTAGTGAGAGGACATCCAGGAAGAGATGTGAGAAAGACAGTTAGTGACACGGGTTAGCAAGGAAGTAGATAGGTCTGGTGCAGAGAAGTAGATTTGGGTGTCATCGGCATACAAATGATATTGGAAACCGTGGGACTTAATTAGGGAACCTAGTGATGATGTATAGATTGAGAAGAGAAGGGGACCGAGGACAGAGCCTTGCGGTACTCCGACAGAAAGTGGTGACGGGGCAGAGGAGGCCCCAGAGAAGGCTACACTGAAGGTACGGTTTGATAGGTAGGAAGAGAGCCATGAAAGGGCTGTGTCACAGATGCCAAAGGATTGGAGGGTTTGGAGCAAAAGAGGGTGGTCGACAGTGTCAAAGGCTGCGGACAGATCAAGGAGGATAAGCAGAGAGAAGTGGCCTTTTGATTTAGCTGTAAGTAGGTCGTTGGTGACCTTAACGATAGCTGTCTCTGTGGAGTGATAGGGACGAAATCCAGATTGCAGCGGGTCAAGAAGGGAGTTTAACGTAAGGACATGGGATAGGCGTGCATATACTAGTTTTTCGAGAAGCTTTGAAGCAAGAGGGAGGAGGGAAATAGGGCGGTAGTTGGATGGGGAGGTAGGATCAAGGGAAGGTTTTTTGAGGATAGGTGTGACCAGTGCATGTTTCATCGATGAGGGAAATGTACCAGTGCTGAGGGAGAGGTTGAAAATGTGTGTTAGTATAGGGGTAAGGGTAGCAGAGAGGGAGGGGAGTAGCTGTGAGGGGATAGGGTCAAGGGGACAGGTAGTGAGGTGAGAGCGCAGTATAAGTGCCGAAACTTCTTCCTCAGTAACAGGGGAGAATGAACTAAGTTTCAGGTTATGAGGGTTGTGGTTGAGTGAGAGCATTTGAGGGGGGGAGAGAATGGAATTATTTTGAGAGCTGATTTCATGTCGGATGGAGTCAATTTTGTTAATGAAGTGACTGGCAAAGTCTTGAGCTGACAGAGAAGTTGTATTAGGAAGTGGGGGAGGGCGGAGGAGAGTATTGAAAGTGGAGAACAGACGTTTTGGGTTTGAAGAAAGATTAGAGATAAGAGTAGAGAAGTAGTGTTGCTTGTGGAGATTAAGGGCAGAGTAGTAGGAGTTCAAGATGAATTTGTAATGAAGAAAATCAGCTGAACTCCGTGATTTTCTCCAAATAACTAGGTACAATAGTTATTAAATAGTTATTAACTATTTAATAACTACCTAGATAAAATAAATACAAAAGTACTTGTAAAATAAAACCTAACCTAAGTTACAATTAAACCTAACACTACACTATAATTCAATTATTTCCATAAATTAAATACAATTAAATACAATTAAATTAAATTATCTAGTACAAAAAAAACAAACACTAAATTACAGAAAATAATAAACAAATTACAAGATTTTTAAACTAATTACACCTAATCTAATCCCCCTAACAAAATAAAAAAGCCCCCCAAAATAAAAAAGCCCTACCCTACACTAAATTGCAAATAGCCCTTAAAAGGGCCTTTTGCGGGGCATTGCCCCAAAGTAATCAGCTCTTTTACCTATAAAAAAAAATTACAAATCCCCCCCCCAACATTAAAACCCACCACCCACACAACCAACCCTACTCTAAAACCCACCCAATACCCCCTTAAAAAAAACCTAACACTAACCCCTTGAAGATTACCTTATCGGGAGAAGTCTTCATCCAACCGGGCCGAAGTCCTCAACGAAGCTGGGAGAAGTCTTCATCCAAGCCGGGCGAAGTGGTCCTCCAGACGGGCAGAAGTCTTTATCCAGACGGCATCTTCTATCTTCATCCATCAGGCGCGGAGCGGGTCCATCTTCAAGACATCCGACGCGTAGCATCCTCTTCATCCGACGGCTCTTCTGGAATGAAGGTTCCTTTAAATGACGTCATCCAAGATGGCGTCCCTTCAATTCCGATTGGCTGATAGAATTCTATCAGCCTATCGGAATTAAGGTAGAAAAAATCCTATTGGCTGATGCAATCAGCCAATAGGATTAAAGTTCAATCCTATTGGCTGATGCAATCAGCCAATAGGATTGAGCTGGCATTCTATTGGCTGTTCCAATCAGTTATATTGTAGCTATCTTAGGGTTTATTTTATAGGTGAGTATTTAGTTTTAAATAGGAATAATTTTGTTAAATATAGTAATTTTTATTTAGATTTATTTAAATTAGGGTTAGGGTTAGACTTAGATTTAGGGGTTAATAACTTTAGTTTAGTGGCGACGATGTTGGGGGCGGCAGATTAGGGGTTAATAAATGTAGGTAGGTGTCGGCGATGTTAGGGACGGCAGATTAGGGGTTAATAATATTTAACTAATGTTTGCAAGGTGGGAGTGCAGCAGTTTCGGGGTTTATATATTTATTATAGTGGCGGCGATGTCCGGTTCGGCAGATTAGCGGTTTAAAATTTGTTTTTTAGTGTTTGCGATGTGGGAGGGCCTTGGTTTAGGGGTTAATAGGTAGTTTATGGGTGTTAGTGTACTTTTTAGCACTTTAGTTAAGAGTTTTATGCTACGGCTTTGTAGTGTAAAACTCTTAACTACTGACTTTAAAATGCGGTACCAGTCTTGACAGGAGAGGGTCTACCGCTCCCTTTTTGGCAGACTCGTAATACCGGCGCTATGCAAGTCCCATTGAAAAAAAGAGGATACGCAATTTACATAAGTGTATTTGCGGTATTTCCAAATCTGGCCAAAAAAGTGAGCGGTGAGCCTGTACCTTCAAGACTCATAATACCAGAGGTCGTTAAAAAGCAGCGTTAGGACCTCTTAACGCTGCTTTTTTAACCTAACGCACAACTCGTAATCTAGCCGATAGATTTTGACAAAAGATAAGAATGATAGGCCTAACAAGTATTCCAAAATGTCTTAAAGGGACAGTCTACACCAGAATTTTTATTGTTTAAAAAGATAGATAATCCCTTTATTACCCATTCCCTAGTTTTGCACAACCAACACAGTTATATTAATATACTTTTTACCTCTGTGATTACCTTGCATCTAAGCCTCTGCAAACTGCCCCCTTATTTCAGTTCTTTTGACTGACATCCATTTTAGCCAATCAGAGCTGGCTCACTGGAACTCCACGTGCGTGAGCACAGTGTTATCTATATGAAACACATGAACTAACACACTCTAGTGGTGAAAACTGTCAAAATGCTCTGAGAGAAGAGGCGGCCTTCAAGGGCTTAGAAATTAGCATATAAACCTCCTAGGTTTAGCTTTCAACTAAGAATATCAAGAGAACAAAGCAAAATTAGTGATAAAAGTAAATTGGAAAATTGTTTAAAATTACATGCCCTATCTGAATAATGAAAGTTTATTTTGGACTAGACTGTCCCTTTACAGTTAAACCTATTTAGTTCATAGTATTGCCTTATGCTTATCCCAAGCATTATGCTTATCACCCGCAGCACTTGTCTCTACCACCTCTAATGGAAGTTTATTCCATGATTCTACCACCCTTTCTGTGAACAAGTGCTTCCATAATATACTTGACCTACTATTCTTCATGTTGAGATCATGACCCCTTGTTCTGGAATTGTTCTTTTTCTGAAAAATATGTACAGCCTCAGCTCGACTAAGTCCTTAAAGGGAAATTCCAGCCAAAATTTTAATCCATGTGGATGCATTTCAGTTTTGAATATAATCATTTTTATAATATACATGCATTAGCAAAAATACTTCTAATAAAAGTTAAAGCTGTTTCAAAAGCGTATTAAAGTATGCACCGTGCACCAGCATTTTAAACACAGCACTTGCTTAGAGAGCCTGAGGTGCTTGTACCATCTGGTAATGACTCAATTTGTTAATTGCTAACATGATACAAGCCCCACTGACACTCTGAGCAGCTGCAGTATTTAAAATGCTGGTGCACTGAGAATATTTAGCTATGCTTCACCTGCACGTGCAGAGAAAAATGTTAATACTAAAACAGTGATAACATTTTCTAGAAGCATTTTTGCTAATGCATGTGTATTGCAAACATGTTTCTATTTAAAGATGAAATTCATCTACGTGCATTTAAATTTTGACCGGAATGATTACTATAGTCTTTGCGAAGCGGGGGGTCGGCAGTTTATAAATTAATACTTTATTTTAGTGTTGGCAATGTGGGGGGCTGGCGGTTTAGGGGTTAATAGTTTTATTTAGTGTTGGCGATGTTGGGGGCGGCGGTTTAGGGGTTATAACATCCATCTTCATACAGGCAGCGAGAAGTCTTCATCTAGGCGGTTGCATCTTGCTCCATCTTCTATCTTCATCCCGGTGGGCGGAGCTGTGATGGCACAGAGCTGACCAGGACCTGGGGTACTGTTGCATTCCTATTTCATTTCTTCAAATCAGCCAATAAGATGAGAGCTGCTTAAATTCTATTGGCTGTTCAAATTATTTGAATTTTTCAGCCAATAGGAATGCAACTATACCCCAATATAAAAGGGGTTCCTTGCATTCATGCTTCAGTGTGCGGCGGTGATCACATGAAGAGAAGGCTCTGCACTGGATGTCGTCGTCGCTGCCGGTCCTGTTCAGCTCCACACCACCACAACTCTGCGCCACCGGGATGAAGATAGAAGATGGAGGAAGATGTCGCCGCCTGGATGAAGATGGATGTCCGAACTTCAGGAACTGTGAGTAGATTTTCTGGGGTTAGTGTTAGTTCTTTTTTTTTTTTTTTTTTGGGTGTTTATTTTTTTTTAGATTAGGGCTTTTTTATTTTTGGGCGAAAAAGAGCTGAATGCCCTTTTAAGGGCAATGCCCATACAAATGCCCCTAAGGGCAATAGGTATCTTAGGTATATTTTAGACTTGGATTTTTATTTTGGGGGGTTGGTTGGGTGAGGGGGTTTACTTTTAGGGGGGACTTTGTTATTATTTTAGGTAAAAGAGCTATGTAACTTAAGGCTATGCCCTACAAAAGGCCCTTTTAAGGGCTATTGGTAGTTTATTGATAGGTTAGGGGGTGTTTTTATTTCTGGGTGGCTTTTTTGTTTTTATATTGCTATTAGATTAGGTTTAATTTTTATTTTTTTGGATAATTTCGTTTATTATTTTTGTAATCTTAGATTTTTTTGATTTTTTTTGTAGTGTTATGTTTTTGTAATCTTGTAATTTTTTATTTTTTTTCATTTATTTTATTTTCTTAAAATAGTTATGTACGTTTATTTATAGTTTAATCTTAGTTTTTTTTTTATTTCACAGGTAAGTTTTTATTTATTTTAAAATAGTTATATTGTAATTTCAATTTAAAGTATTGGGGATAGTTAAGTTTAGGGGTTAATAGTAGACATGTGCGTTTCGTCTGTTCAGAATCAAAATTCGGATGAATTCGCCAAATTCGGAGATTCGAATTGATTCAAATTTCCGAATTACCCAAGCAACGAAACTAAACTAATCCGAATGCATTTGTAATGAATAAATCCGAATTAGTTTGTATTTATTCGTTACATTCGAATGGCCATGGACTAATCACAATTCAGTATAAAAAATTTATTTAATGAGATTTAGTGAGACAGAACAGTGAAATAATTCTGTTTGTGTAACTTGAAACCATCTGAATCAACATAACACATACAGAACTTCCAAATCTACTAATCGAATTCGAAACGAATACATCCAAATTTTTCGAATCCGAATGAATCCAAAATGAATACATTCTAATGTATCCAAATTCAAATCTATTTGAAACGAAATTAAAAAAAATCAGAATCGGTCCAAAACAAACCGAAACAAATTTTTCCGCTGTGCACCTGTCTAGTTAATAGTTTAATTTAGTGATTTGCGATATAGGGGGCGGCGGTTTATGCGTTAATAGGCTTAGCTTAGTCTTTGCAATGTGTGGGACCAGTGGTTTAGGGGTTAATAGGTTTATTATAGTCTTTGCTATGTGGGGGGGGGTCGGCGGTTTAGGGGTTAATATTTTATTATAGTGTTGGCGATGTGGGGGGCTGGCGGTTTAGGAGCTCATAGATTTATTATAGTAGTAGCAATGTGGGGGGCAGCGGTTTAGGGGTTAATAGGTTTATTATAGTGTTTGCAAAGCGGGGGTAGCGGTTTAGGGGTTAATAGGTAGTTTATGGGTGTTAGTGCACTTTGTAACATTTTAATTATGAGTTTTGTGAAACATTTTTGTTTCGCAAAATCCATAACTACTGGTCTCAAATAGCGGAATGGATTGCGGCGGTATAGACTATAACGCAAGCATTTTAGCCGGACCGAACAATCTCTAATACAGGCGCTATGAAAATCCCACACTCAAAAGCCATTTTTTGAGTGCAGAATAGAGAGCTGCGTAAAGGCTAAAACACTTGCGGTATAGCTCTACCACAGCAACTTGTAATATGGGAGACCGCCATTCAACACGCAATGGCCAATTTTTCAGTGGTATAGCCGTACCGCACTGTACCACAAAACTTGCAATTTAGGTGCTTGTTAGTAAACTTGTGTGTTAGGGTAAAAAAGCAGCGTTAAGAAGTCCTAACGCTGCTTTTTTACGCCCGCTGGAATTACGAGTCTTGAAGGTTTAGGTGTACCGCACATATCTTTGGCCTTACCGCAAAACAACTTACGTAAACTTTGTAAAGTCTTTTTTCTATGGGACTTCCATAGCGCCGGTATTACGAGTCTGTCCTGGGAGGCCAAAAAGTGAGCGGTACACCCTACCCTGTCAAGATCCCTAACGCATTTAAAAGTCAGTAGTTAAGAGTTTTATGGTACAATGCCATAACATAAAACTCATAACTAAAGTGCTAAAAAGTACACTAACACCCATAAACTACCTATTAACCCCTAAACTGATGCCCTTCCGCATCGCAAATACTATAATAAAATTATTAACCCCTAATCTGCCGCTCCGGACACCGCCGCCACCTACATTATATTTATGAACCCCTAATCTGCTGCCTCCAACATCGCAGACACCTACATTATATTTATTAACCCCTAATCTGCCACCTCCAATGTCGCCGCAACCTACCTACACTTTTTAACCCCTAATCTGCCACCCCCAACGTCGCCACCACTATAATAAACATATTAACTCCTAAACCGCCGCACTCCCGCCTCGCAAACATTAGTTAAATATTATTAACCCCTAATCTGCTGTCCCTAACATCGCCGCCACCTACCTACATTTATTAACGCCCCTAAACCTAACACCCACTAACTTAAATATAATTTAAATAAATCTAAATAAATATTCCTATCATTAACTAAATAATTCCTATTTAAAACTAAATACTTACATATAAAATAAACCCTAAGCTAGCTACAATATAACTAATAGTTACATTGTAGCTATCTTAGGGTTTATTTTTATTTTACAGGCAAGTTTGTATTTATTTTAACTAGGTAGAATAGTTACTAAATAGTTATTAACTATTTAATAACTACCTAGCTAAAATAAATACAAAAGTACCTGTAAAATAAAACCTAAAACCTGTAAAATAAAACACTATCACCTAACACTACACTATAATTAAATAAATTAGCTAAATTAAGTTATATTAGCTAAAGTACAAAAAAACAACACTAAATTACAGAAAATAATAAACAAATTACAGATATTTAAACTAATTACACCTAATCTAATAGCCCTATTAAAATAAAAAAGCCCCCCCCAAAATAAAAAAAAACCCTAGCCTAAACAAAACTACCAATAGCCCTTAAAGGGCCACTAAACCCAAAATCTTTCTTTCATGATTCAGATAGAACATACAAATTTAAACAACATTACAATTTACTTCTATTATTTATTTTGCTTCATTATTTAGATATCCTTATTTGAAGAAAAAGCAATGCACATGGGTGAGCCAATCACATGAGGCTTCTATGTGCAGCAACCAATCAGCAGCTACTGAGCATATCTAGATATGCTTTTCAGCAATGAATATCAAGAGAATAAAACAAATTAGATAATACAGGGAGTGCAGAATTATTAGGCAAGTTGTATTTTTGAGGATTAATTTTATTATTGAACAACAACCATGTTCTCAATGAACCCAAAAAACTCATTAATATCAAAGCTGAATATTTTTGGAAGTAGTTTTTACTTTGTTTTTAGTTTTAGCTATTTTAGGGGGATAACTGTGTGTGCAGGTGACTATTACTGTGCATAATTATTAGGCAACTTAACAAAAAACAAATATATACCCATTTCAATTATTTATTTTTACCAGTGAAACCAATATAACATCTCAACATTCACAAATATACATTTCTGACATTCAAAAACAAAACAAAAACAAATCAGTGACCAATATAGACACCTTTCTTTGCAAGGACACTCAAAAGCCTGCCATCCATGGATTCTGTCAGTGTTTTGATCTGTTCACCATCAACATTGCGTGCAGCAGCAACCACAGCCTCCCAGACACTGTTCAGAGAGGTGTACTGTTTTCCCTCCTTGTAAATCTCACATTTGATGATGGACCACAGGTTCTCAATGGGGTTCAGATCAGGTGAACAAGGAGGCCATGTCATTAGATTTTCTTCTTTTATACCCTTTCTTGCCAGCCACGCTGTGGAGTACTTGGACGCGTGTGATGGAGCATTGTCCTGCATGAAAATCATGTTTTTCTTGAAGGATGCAGACTTCTTCCTGTACCAGTGCTTGAAGAAGGTGTCTTCCAGAAACTGGCAGTAGGACTGGGAGTTGAGCTTGACTCCATCCTCAACCTGAAAAGGCCCCACAAGCTCATCTTTGATGATACCAGCCCAAACCAGTACTCCACCTCCACCTTGCTGGCGTCTGAGTCGGACTGGAGCTCTCTGCCCTTTACCAATCCAGCCACGGGCCCATCCATCTGGCCCATCAAGACTCACTCTCATTTCATCAGTCCATAAAACCTTAGAAAAATCAGTCGAGATATTTCTTGGCCCAGTCTTGACGTTTCAGCTTGTGTGTCTTGTTCAGTGGTGGTCGTCTTTCAGCCTTTCTTACCTTGGCCATGTCTCTGAGTATTGCACACCTTGTGCTTTTGGGCACTCCAGTGATGTTGTAGCTCTGAAATATGGCCAAACTGGTGGCAAGTGGCATCTTGGCAGCTGCACGCTTGACTTTTCTCAGTTCATGGGCAGTTATTTTGTGCCTTGGTTTTTCGACACGCTTCTTGCGACCCTGTTGACTATTTTGAATGAAACGCTTGATTGTTCGATGATCACGCTTCAGAAGCTTTGCAATTTTAAGAGTGCTGCATCCCTCTGCAAGATATCTCACTATTTTTTACTTTTCTGAGCCTGTCAAGTCCTTCTTTTGACCCATTTTGCCAAAGGAAAGGAAGTTGCCTAATAATTATGCACACCTGATATAGGGTGTTGATGTCATTAGACCACACCCCTTCTCATTACAGAGATGCACATCACCTAATATGCTTAATTGGTAGTAGGCTTTCGAGCCTATACAGCTTGGAGTAAGACAACATGCATAAAGAGGATGATGTGGTCAAAATACTCATTTGCCTAATAATTCTGCACTCCCTGTAGAAGTAAATTAGAAAGATGTTTAAAAATGTATTCTCTTTCTAAATCATGAAAGAAAAAATGTGGGTATCATGGCCCTTTAACCCCTTAAGGACAAGGCCATTTTTCAATTTCTTTTCCTTAAGGACCAGGGCTATTTTTATATTTCTGCGGTGTTTGTGTTTAGCTGTAATTTTCCTCGTACTCATTTACTGTACCCACACATATTATATACCGTTTTTCTCGCCACTAAATGGACTTTCTAAAGATACCATTATTTTCATCATATCTTATAATTTATTATTAAAAATATTATAAAATATGAGGACAAATTGGAAAAAAACACACTTTTTCTAACTTTGACCCCCAAAATCTGTTACAAATCTACAACCACCAAAAAACAACCATGCTAAATAGTTTCTAAATAGTTTCTAAGTTTAGAAATACCCAATGTTAACATGTTCTTTGCTTTTTTTGCAAGTTATAGGGCAATAAATACAAGTAGCACTTTGCTATTTCAAAACCACTTTTTTTCAAAATTAGCGCTAGTTACATTAGAACCCTGATATCTGTCAGGAATACTTGAATATCCCTTGACCAGTGTTCCCTCTAAGGCCAGATTTTTGTGCGGCCCAGCAGTGAAACAGTTAATTAGGTAACCACACCCTGCAATTAGCAAACACTGCACAATGCAGATGGTAAGGCATGGTTCTCTTGTTAACTGTTTCACTACTGGGCTGCACACAAAACTGTCCTTAGAGGGAACACTGCCCTTGACATGTATATATATTTTTTTAGAAGACATCCCAAAGTATTGTTCTAGGCCCATTTTGGTATATTTCATTCCACAATTTCACCGCCAAATGCGATCAAATAATAAAAAAGTTCACTTTTTCACAAACTATGGCATAAATGGTTGTAAATGCTTCTCTGGGATCCCCTTTGTTCAGAAATAGCAGACTTATATGGCTTTGGTGTTGCTTTTTGGTAATTAGAAGGCTGCTAAATGCCACTGCGCACCACACGTGTTTTATGCCCAGCAGTGAAGGGGTTAATTAGGGAGCATGTAGGGAGCTTGTAGAATTAATTTTAGCTTTAGTGTAGTGTAGTAGACAACCCAAAGTATTGATCTAGGCCCATTTTGGTATATTTAATGCCACCATTTCACCGCCAAATGCGATCAAATTTAAGAAAAACTTAAGAATTTTCTCAATTTTAAGGTTTCTCACTGAAATTATTTACAAACAGCTTGTGCAATTATGGCACAAATGGTTGTAAATGCTTCTCTGGGATCCCTTTTGTTCAGAAATAGCAGACATATATGGCTTTGGCGATGCTTTTTGGTAATTAGAAGGCTGCTAAATGCCGCTGCACATCACACGTGTATTATGTCTAGCAGTGAAGGGGTTAATTAGGGATCTTGTAGGGAGCTTGCATGGTTAATTTTAGCTTTAGTGTAGAGATCAGCCTCCCACCTGACACATCAGACCCCCTGATCCCTCCCAAACAGCTCTCTTCCCTCCCCCACCCCACAATTGTCCCCGCCATCTTAAGTACTGGCAGAAAGTCTGCCAGTACTAAAATAAAAGGTATCTTTTATTTTTTTTATTATTTTTTTAGCATATTTACATATGCTGCTGTGTAGGATCCCCCTTAGCCCCGAACCTCCCTGACCCCCCCCCCCAAACAGCTCTCTAACCCACCCCCTCTACATTATTGGGAGCCATCTTGGGTACTGGTAGCTGTCTGCCAGTACCCAGTTTACAAAAAAATATATATTTTTTATTTTACCCCCCACTTTTCTGTAGTGTAGCTCCCCCCCCAAGACTAAACCCCCACCCCCCCCAGATCACTTCAATTATTTATAATACAAATTTTATTCCCCCTCTCTCCCTCTAAATTTAAACAAACTGTTCCATAGTGTAATGGTTCCCACCCGCTCCCTCCCCGTGCACGCGCCCGCCTCCCCCATGCACACCCGCGCATCCGTGCACGCCCCCCAGCTACCCCGCCCACGATCCCGCCCACTTCTGCACTCAGCAAGCCATCGATGGCTGCCCACCGAATACCACGTCGGCTCCCACCCACCAACGATTGCAGCCATCGATGTCCGGTGCAGAGAGGACTACAGAGTGGCTCTCTCTGCATCGGATGGGGAAAGATGTTATTGCAGTGATGCCTCGATATCGCGGCATCACTGCAATAACCGGAAAGAGTCTGGAAGCGATCAGGATCGCTTCCAGCCGCTTTCAACCCCAACATCGTACAGGGTACGTTGCTGGTCTTTAAAGACCAGTTTGTGCAAGACGTACCCTGTACGATGTATGTCGTTAAAGGGTTAAAAGGTCCTTTTGCGGGGCATTGCCCCAAAGTAATCAGCTCTTTTACCTGTAAAAAAAAAAAAAATACAAACAACTCCCCCAACAGTAAAACCCATTACCCACACAACCAACCCCCCAAATAAAATACTATCTAAAAAACCTAAGCTCCCCATTGCCCTGAAAAGGGCATTTGGATGGGCATTGCCCTTAAAAGGGCAGTTAGCTCTTTTGCAGGCCCAAAATTCCTAACCTAAAAATAAAACCCACCCAATACACCCTTAAAAAATGGAATGGAAAGATCTAAACAGGTTATGAAGGGGAAAATAATTTTGTCAAGTATAAGTCAATCTGCTTCTGTGTGATATTTAATAAAAAAAAAATTCCATAGCACATTATTGGTTTTCCAGATACAATTTGGCAGCTGGTGGCTTCACACACCTAGGTTACTAAACCCCAGAATGAAAACAAAGTATTTTACTGTCAAACACATCTAATCAATTAAGTTTTAAGGAACACAAGTCAAATTTAAAATTTCATGATAAACAACTTTCCAATTCACTTCCATTATCTAAATGCTCAGTCTTTTTATTTGCAGTTTCTGCACCTACTGAGCATGTGCAAGATTCACAGAATATATGATTATGCATTTTTTAATTGGCTGAGGGCTGCCACATGTTGCATTAGGATGAAAAATATAACTATCTAATGCAGGGGGGGACTTCCGGGTGGCGCCCATGACTGGACGCAATATTATGTGCTGCTGCAGCTTTCCTACTATATCCTGAAATATCTCTAGACACAGATATCATATAGACTTAAAAAAAGTATTTATTTACAGGATCGCTACTTGCTTACGTAATCTTGAGCTTTTTTTTTTCATGAGGTAGAGGCCTCAATACACCCTCCCCCCCCCCAGTGGCTTACCCTCTGGTTTCCACTGCCGGGCAACGCCTTCTGTGCACTGTTTCAGGCATCTAATTCTATAAACTGCCTAAAGCTAAGTAAATTCCAATAATAGAAGTCACTACATTTATTCTCAAAGAGCTGCAATGCCTACTCGGTACCTATCAAGCTGTTTTCGAGGAGACACTACAGAAGATATATGCACAAGAAGATGACTTCATCCCTGAGCCACCTATCCAGTTTAACTCTGAAGCCCTGGTATGTTCGACTCACCACTTGTGCCCCACAGGGAGACCCAGAGCTAACTAATGAGGCGCCGGACGTATGGGATGAATCCATAGTACCTGAGAGCACAGAGATTGGTGCAAAAGCTCTACAGCATTAGTGGTAGACTATGCAAGTCTCACTAACATAAGCTGGCCAAGTCAGGAGAAGATACATCCTATGGTTATGGCGAACTCAGATGAAGCCCTTGCCCAGAGCACTGGCGATATGAAAATACTGACTTTACCCACATTGAGATCTGCACTCAACAGGTCTTGTATCGTCCTATTTCTAGACCACTGCTAACTCCATTATTACCTTACTGGGATCCCGGAGGTCTGTGCTTGCTAGATCCTCTAAGAAGCTGTTGGCCCCCCTTGAGAACACTCAATCTCCTAAGGAGCTGTTGGTCTCCTCTGAAAACTGGAGTGGGATAATTCTGTTTACTGCTGTATGGTATTGCTTTATAGCTCCCCATCCTCTCATATACGGCCATCAAGCTCAAGATCATAGACTTTAGTTATTTGGCTGGAGAAAGACAAAAGAGTTATGTTGTATGTATATCAGCAGATCACCAAATGTTCCTGCATGCCTGGAGGAAGGGATATGTGTCTGCATTTATCAGAAGTTTAGCTAGAGTTTTATGTTCTATGTTAGATATGTCAGCCTGCCTTTGCTCGTAACTTTGTCATTTCTATCTGATATATATTGTTTTTGTGTGTATTATGCCCATGTCTTTTACTTTCTAACCCCCTAGCTAGAAACAGGTAGTTAATTAAAATTATATAATCCCTGCAAAGCCTATGTACCTAATTATGGAAGAACAACATTTTACCATATTTATAACTCTTAAGAGACAAGCCAATGTGACTATCTATTTTTTATTTTTCATATTCCTGTCATACTATAATTTAAGAGTATTTGTTCACTTTAGTTCCACTATCTCCTTTTTGGCCACTAGCTGTTATACTATTATAAAAATATATGCTCATAACAGGCCTCTATTATACCTAGTAAAGTCAAATGATTCCCCAAGTCATTCCCTATTCTCATATCATTTTTATGAACTGGGAACCTTTGAGCAAGTTAATTTACTCAATACAACCACTACCTTATTTACAATGTCATAGGAGGCATGCTAAATTGTGCATTCATCTCTATCAACCTCTCTTGAAAAATATTTTTCTTGCATATATGTAGACTTTAACAATCCTGGTGAAGTCACATTGCCCTGTTTAATTAAAACTTTAGTAATCAACTGTGCTGCAATAACTGTCATAGAGTTTTACGCTTATTTAACCAAAATATTCTGTTGGGAAGTCTTTTAATTGTGTGTCTGTGTTCTGGTTAGCAAAGCTATATCACATATTGTAACCTAACCAGCAGTACTAAATAGTAGGTAAGAGCTTTTTTTCTATGCCACAGTAAGAAAACTTTGAATGGTTGGCATTGTAACATTGCATTCCCCTAGCGAATAGGCAGCTACTAAAGCTTAATTTAATTGTTCTACATCGTGTTTTGACTAGAAGTTTTTGTACATTTATATTATAAGACCATTTTAGATTGTTACTAAAGCGTATATTAATAAAAAAAAAAAAAAAAATGGCTTGCCATCTGGGATCCAAAAGTGGTCTCCTATTTTGGAAACAACCTCCTATAACTTGATTAATTATTGCTGAGGTTCAAAAGTGACATTATTTGTCATTCTGGAGGTATTTAGAGCATTAAGCATACTATTCTAGTACTTTGTCCATGGATTTCTTATCAGAAATATGTATTACACACTTGAAATGCTATGTCATATTATGTCTGTACCCCATTATTACTATTGTGTTATATTGATCCATATTATGTGTATGCTTTTTTTAAAACCTTAAAGGGACAGTAAAGTCATAACTAGACATTCATGATTTAGACAGAGCATACCATTTTAAATAACTTTCCAATTTACTTCTATTATTTAATTTGCTTCCTTCTCTTGTTATCCTTTGCTGAAAGGTTTATCTAAGTAAGCTCAGGAAAAGCAAAGAACATATATTCTAGCTGCTGATTGGTGGCTGCATATAAATACAGATTGTCATTGACTCACCCATGTGTTCATTTAGAAACCAGTAGTGCATTGCTGCTCCTTCAACAAATGACACCAAGTGAATAAAGCAAATTTGATAATAGAAGTAAACTGGAAAGTTGTTTAAAATTGTATGTTCTACCTAAATCATGAAAGAAATTTTTTGGGTTTCATGTCCCTCTAAATAAAAATTATCTTTAAAAAAATAATAATATATAGCTAAATTTGACATTTGTCAGAAATCTACTACTCATTTCAAATTCAAACATCTCTTTATTATGCACTTATTGAATGCTATTCTATTGTGTTTAGTGGCCCTTGGATCCTAACAAGAGTCACTACAAGCTAGAAGACAGATTGTAAAACAAATATTGTAAAGTGGAGTTAATAGATAAGGCATTAGTTAGAAAGGAGTGTATATAGCGGGTGTGTCTCTTTAGTGCTCCCACTGCGGTGATAGTAATTGTTAATCTTTTTAGTCTTAAACCAGGTTGGCAGTATAAATTCTCAGCACAGTATTCATACAGTCATTAAATGATTATCATTGGTAAATAAGCAACAGCAATATTATAACAAGTACTCACTGTTGCTCTGTTTTGTGCATGGAGCATTCAGATTACTTTAAAAGGAAACATATTATTTAATTTTTTTTGTAATTTTATTTGTAGCCAAGGCTATACCACCTTAATTTAGAAATGATGAAGTTTTGGCCAATAGAAAGAAGCTTGAGAGCATGGAGAATTCTAATTGGTTGTTTTAATCTTTTTAAGCATGCTGTATTTGTGACATCAATACTCTCTGACAAAGCACCTCTGGGCATGAAACGCGTAAGAGTATCTGATGCCCCTTCTGATACTAATACAAATATTTGTTTGACTATGAATGGAATATTGTTCCAGTTTTTTCTATGATAAGTTAGAAAGAACTCAACTTTGAAGATGACAATGAAAACATAAATGTATAACTTTTGCGCTGGTTGGAGAACAGTTCAAACTGTTATGTCACAAAAAAATTACCTTTGAAGTGTTCGGCCAGAGCATGGGGTATTTGAACTTCAGTGTTACATTAAAAAGTAAGTTATAGTGCACCTTCATTACAACTGATACATTTACCTCCATCTAAAATATCACTAACATTCAGTATAAGTTTATACACAGGGGGAAGTTTACCATCACTTTAAGCAACTACACATCTCTGCAATAAAGTTGTTTCCAGTTTTTACACTCATTGCAGTTCCACACCAATTCTAAGAGCTTTTGTCTGTGAGATTCTCATACAAATTATTCCTTTAATTTGTCAGCAGATCAGGACTATGTCTTATTATTGTATAATTACATTTTTCAACAAAAATCCCTACCTGAAAGCTATTAGAGTAAGGTCCAGATTACAAGTGGAGCGCTAAATATCGCTTTCATGAAAGCGATATTTGCGCTCCACTGTGTAATACCAGCACACACTAATGTGCCTTAGTATTAAAAGTTCACAGCTATGTGTACACGACTTTGCATTTACATTGCTGGGAAGCTTTGCACTCATGAGAGCGCACTTCCATAGGCTCATTCAACGCAGCAAAGAGGGTAAGTAACGCAGCAATGGCAGCAATTTGAAATATATATCTATATGCTTATAATAAACATATATATTTACATTGCGGTCTATGGGAACACACAGTTCCCATAGACCGCAATTGAAATGCACTTTTCAGTGCTGGTTTTTTTCTGACACCCCACACCCACCAACTTTAGCCCCAAAATACTACCTAGTGCAGTAATTGTATAAAAAATAAAGATGCTGCTATCTTTAATTTTTATTTTTTTTAAATTCGCTAGACTGTATTTTGAGGCCATTTGGGGCACATTTATAAAATTACCCAAAGATCTGATTTCTGGTTAATTTTAAAGTGCTAATTGCTACCGCAAGCTTCACTTGTAATCTTGCCCTAAATGTATTATTGTGGTCACTTAAAGGGACAGTAAATTAAAAATGAAATGTAATTATTCAGATAGAGCATGCAGTTTTACACAACTTTGGTTCTTTGTTATCCTTTGTGAAAAGCATACATAGAGCAGCAATGCACTACTGTGAGCTAGCTGCTGATTGATGGCTATACAGATATGCCTCCTGTCATCGACTAACTAGGGCATGCTCGCCGCTGTGGCGAGATGATCTAAGAAATCTGGTCAGTACGGCGTAGTCAAAGAATTTTAGAAATACAAACTTTAGCTTGCAAGATGTTTATCTCACTATGCAGGGTTATATATGTGAAGAATAAACTCCTATATTACAATATAATGTCTAAAAAAAATCCCAGAGATTTTGTGCTATTTTTCTCCATCTCGGGGAATTTTTGAATCATCAGGCTCCCAATGTGCTCAGCTAACTCCCCTTAGTGCATTGCTGCTTCTTCAATAAAGGATACCAAGAGAATGAGGCAAATGTAATAATAGAAGTAATATTGAAGGTTGTATAAAATGATATGTTCTGTTGGGTTTCATGTAGAAATGTGCATTCAGCAGTTTCATTCACTGCTGAATGCGGAAGAAGCAGACGCTCGTGGCATTCAGCTTTTTTTCTGACCCTGAATTATTCTTGTGAAAGTGCAACACGCTAGATAAAGAATAAATCTGACTCCAAAAAGAGACGAATGCCACAAGCAGCAGCCTTCATCCGCATTCGGAAGGGAATGAAAATTCCAAATGCACATCTCTAGTTTCATGTCACTTTAACACTGGGAATGAGAAGAAATAAAGGGCCAGATTACAAGTGGAGCGCTAGGAGTAAGCTTTTTGTGCTCGTGTGATCGCACTAGTATTATTAATATTGCATAAATATGTTTTCATCTATATAACTGGAAAGGGCTCTAATGCACTGTTATCTATATGTCTATATATGTATACATATGTATTTATGTGTTTATATGTGCAAATATGTCTGTAAATCCATATATACACATATAAATACATAAATACATATATATACATATATCTATATATATATATATACATATACAGTATCTATATATATATATATATATATATATTTATGTGTTTATATGTGCAAATATGTCTGTAAATCCATATATACACATATAAATACATAAATACATATATATACATATATCTATATATATATACATATACAGTATCTATATATATATATATATATATTTATGTGTTTATATGTGCAAATATGTCTGTAAATCCATATATACACATATAAATACATAAATACACACACATATATATATATATATATATATATATATATACATATACAGTATCTATATATACATATGTATTTATGTGTTTATATGTGCAAATATGTCTGTAAATCCATATATACACATATAAATACATAAATACACACACATATATATATATATATATATATATATATATATACATATACAGTATCTATATATACATATGTATTTATGTGTTTATATGTGCAAATATGTGTGTAAATCCATATATACACATATAAATACATAAATACATATATATACATATATCTATATATATATATATACATATACAGTATCTATATATATATATATATATATTTATGTGTTTATATGTGCAAATATGTCTGTAAATCCATATATACACATATAAATACATAAATACATATATATATATATATATATATATATATATATATACAGTATCTATATATACATATGTATTTATGTGTTTATATGTGCAAATATGTCTGTAAATCCATATATACACATATAAATACATAAATACATATGTACACACACATATACAGTATATATATATATACATACTTAGACATGTATATGAATGTATCTCTATGTTAAAGCCTTTTGCCTGCATTTTTTTTCTAACACCTGCAACCTCATATCTTTGAGCCCTAATAACTTTTGTGCACAATATTTTTTAAAATAATTGTATTAGATGGTGTAACTGTACTTTGCAATGTATTTGTGATGTGTTTTGCAAAACAATTAACCAGAGCTCTGAAGTTGCAGTAATCATTCTAGCGCTCAATCAGTCGGTTTGGTAGCCACCAATAAGCAAGCGCTATCAAGGGTGCTGAACCTAAAATGGGCTGGCTCCTAATCTTTTTATTCCTGCTTTTTAAAATAAAGAGAGCAAGAAAACGAAGAAAAATTGATAATAGGAGTACATTAGAAAGTTGCTTAAAATTGCATGCTCTATCTGAATCATGAAAGAAAAAAAATTGAGTTTAGTATTCCTTTAACAGCAAGTGTTCAGCACAGAGTTTAGTGATGCATGTATTAGCATGGAACATTTGGGACTACATAGTTACTGAATACTTAATGAATGTGACCACATATCAGCTCTCATTTTATTACTAGAAGGCAGTTGCAGTTTGTTGCACTTAGAGTTCCATTATTGCATTTTAAAGAGTGTCAATTTATTTCGGGCTGTTTTGTAATCTGATTACCATATGGAGAAGCCCTACATTGATAACAGGAAATCATTCATAAAACAGGTGAAGTATTATGTAGTCTTTACCCAGCTGCTCTGATAGCTCAGTACACCTGCTCTCCTGAGATATGAAGCAATTGCTGTAGAATATTTACAAGGTTTGTGTTGATATCAGCTTCCTTATCAGTATTTCCAGTGCACAAGCAGCTAGCCTGCTGACAGCCAGTTCCTTCATTTAGAGCGACAGCTGTACTATTTCATGTCTAGTCTTGGTTAATCTATGTGTCTACAAGAGATACCGTTCAAGCGATGCTGCAGGTGGCTAATGACGTGATAAAATGCAGTTCCTCCAGCTATAGTGGGGTTAAAGTACACTGACGTGAATGTGAGCTCCCTTACATCAGCAAATCAGTTTACAAATAACAGTCAAATGGAATTTCCACATTTCACGTCAGGTGTCATGCTTTTCACACATCTCCTATGTAAGTAACACTAATGCTTAGAAATTGCTCTCGTTTATTTCAGTTTTTTGCCTCAGACATTACGATGTTGAGTGTAAAATAAGTCATCTGATGTTTAGAAAACCTTATATTAAATTACATAGGAAACTTTTAGGTTGACATATTACTCAAACTGTGCTACACTTTGTATAAAAGGTATGAAGTATGGAAAACCAGTAAATGACATAATCAGAGTGATAATGCAAAACTAGGTGATTTATGCACTCATAAAATAATATGACATTTATTTTTAAAAATGGATATATAAACATACACACACACACATATATATATATATAAACATACACACACACATATATATATATAAACATACACATATATATATATATATATATAAATAAATAAATGATATCATATTTTTAATACAATCGGTTAGATTACGAGTTGTGTGGTAAGCTAAAAAAGCAGCGTTAACAGGTCCTAACTCTGCTTTTTTACGCCCGCTGGTATTACGAGTCTTGAAGGTTTAGGGTCACAGCACACTTTTTTGGCCTTACTGCAAAACGACTTACGTAAACTTCGTAAAGTCTTTTTTCTATGGGACTTCCATAGCGCCGGTATTACAAGTCTGTCCTGGGAGGCCAAAAAGTGAGCGGTACACCCTACCCTGTCAAGAGTCGGGGGTACGCATTTAAAAGTCAGTAGTTATGAGTTTTATGGTACAACACTGTAACATAAAACTCACAACAAAAGTGCTAAAAAGTACACTAACACCCATAAACTACCTATTAACCCCTAAACCGAGGCCCTCCCGCATCGCAAACACTATAATAAAATTTTTAACCCCTAATCTGCCACTCCGGACACCGCTGCCACCTACATTATACTTATGAACCCCAAACAATTCAAAGGATTCTATCAGCCAATCGGAATTAAGGTAGAAAAAATCCTATTGGCTGATGCAATCAGCCAATAGGATTAAAGTTCAATCCTATTGGCTGATCCAATCAGCCAATAGGATTGAGCTTGCATTCTATTAGCTGTTCCAATCAGCCAATAGAATGCAAGCTCAATCCTATTGGCTGATCCAATCAGCCAATAGGATTGAACTTCAATCCTATTGGCTGATTGCATCAGCCAATACGATTTTTTCTACCTTAATTCCGATTGGCTGATAGAATTCTATCAGCCAATCGGAATCTAAGGGACACCATCTTCGATGACGTCACTTAAAGGTACCTTCATTCATCGTTAGTCCGTCGGATGAAGAGGATGCTCCGCGTCGAATGTCTTGAAGATGGACCCGCTCCATGTCGGATGGATGAAGATAGAAGATGCTGTGTGGATGAAGACTTCTGCCTGTTTGGAGGACCACTTCGCCCGGCTTTGATGAAGACTTCTCCCGGCTTCGTTGAGGACTTCGGCCCGGTTGGATGAAGAATTCTGCCGCTTCCTTGATGATGGATGTCGGATCTTCAGAACAGTAAGTCGATCTTCAGGGGGTTAGTGTTAGGTTTTTTTAATGGTGTATTGGGTGGGTTTTATTTTTTAGCTTAGGGCTTTGGGCAGCAATAGAGCTAAATGCCCTTTTATGGGCAATGCCCATCCAAATGACCTTTTCAGGCAAAAGAGCTGATTACTTTGGGGCAATGCCCCGCAAAAGGCCCTTTTAAGGGCTACTGGTAGTTTAGTTTAGGCTAGGGTTTTTTTTATTTTGGGGGGGCTTTTTTATTTTGCTAGGGTTAGATTAGGTGTAATTAGTTTAAATATCTTGTAATTTCTTTATTATTTTCTGTAATTTAGTTGTTTTTTTTGTACTTTAGCTAATTTAATTTAATTTAGGTAATTGTATTTAATTTAGTTAATTTATTTAATTATAGTGTAGTGTTAGGTGTTATTGTAACTTAGATTATGTTTTATTTTACAGGTACTTTTGTATTTATTTTAGCTAGGTAGTTATTAAATAGTTAATAACTATTTAATAACCATTCTACTTAGTTAAAATAAATACAAACTTGCCTGTAAAATAAAAATAAACCCTAAGCTAGATACAATGTAACTATTAGTTATATTGTAGCTAGCTTAGGGTTTATTTTACAGGTAAGCATTTAGTTTTAAATAGGAATAATTTAGTTAATGATAGTAATTTTATTTAGATTTATTTTAATTATATTTAAGTTAGGGGGTGTTAGGGTTAGGGTTAGACTTAGGTTTAGGGGTTAATACATTTAGTATAGTGGCGGCTACGTTGGGGCAGCAGATTAGGGGTTAATAAATGTAGGTAGGTGGCGGCGATGTTAGGGGTGGCAGATTAGGGGTTAATAAATATAATGTAGGTGTCGGCGATGTTGGGGGCAGCAGATTAGGGGTTCATAAGTATAATGTAGGTGGCGGTGTTGTCCGAAGCGGCAGATTAGGGGTTAATAAGTATAATGTAGGTGTCGGCAATGTTGGGGCAGCAGATTAGGGGTTAATAAGTGTAAGATTAGGGGTGTTTAGACTCGGGGTTCATGTTAGGGTGTTAGGTGTAAACATACATTTTCTTTCCCCATAGGAATCAATGGGGCTGCATTACTGAGTTTTACGCTGCTTTTTTGCAGGTTTTAGACTTTTTTTCAGCCGGCTCTCCCCGTTGATTCCTATGGGGAAATCGGGCACGAGCACGTACGACCAGCTCACCGCTGACTTAAGCAGCGCTGGTATTGAAGTGTGATTTGGAGCAAAATTTTGCTCTACGCTCACTTCTTGCCTTTTAACGCCGGGTTTGTAAAAACTCGTAATACCAACACTGTATGTAAGTGAGCGGTTAGAGAAAACTGCTCGTTAGCACCGCACAACTCAAAACGAAAAACTCGTAATCTAGCCGAATATTTTTATTGAGGAAAAACAAGAAAGAAAATTTTAATATCCCTCATTTTTTCCCACTCCAAAGATAAAATGGGGCCACTCTTGGTCTTCTTAAGCAGTCAAAACAAAAAGTATCAGAAGGTTTAACTAAATAATAAAGGCAGGGGTCAAGTCCTACAATAAAAAGTGTAGTAACTCACCAAGACTTCTACCCCCTCACAATTATTATTATTATATATATATATATATATATATATATATATATATATATATATATATATATATATATATATATATACACACACACACATACACCCCCACACACACACACACTGTATTTAAATGTATAAAATCTATAACTATGGTTAAGGATAAAAAATGATTCCACTATCAGACCAAACTTGGCCAGTAGTCTTGTTATCCCGGCGTCAAGCTGGAGTGATAGGGAATATCCCAAAGCAGAGAAAGTTCACAAAACGAGGTAAGCAGTACTCACAATAGGCAGGGTAGTCTTTGACGGCAACAGGTAGGGAATCAGCAGTTAGGTAGTTCAAGTGTAAATCACTTGAAGGACTGGAGACAAATAGGATAGTCTTTGATGGCAACAGGTAAAGAAACCAGTGGTAAGGCAGTTCAATGGTAAACCACTAGAATGGTCAGGCAGGCAGAGTTTGGCAACAGTAAGGCAGGACGAAAACTCAAGGGATAAACAGGCAGAGGGGTCAGACAGGCAATGTTCAGCAACTGTTACACACAGTGCAGAGTGATCACACAGCACGACTGCTGACAGACTTGCATTTAGTGTATTATAGGAAGTGTTATTGCCCATTACTAGAGGATCTCACTATCCCTCTAACCAGACTGTGCTCCAGCTCCTCCCTCCAGCAGCCGCAGTGTTTACTGAAGCATTTCTGTTCTCTGTTCAGAGGGAACTTAGTTCCTCCTGCAAAAATAGTTTTGGCACTCCGTTCCCATGGGTTCCCGCTCGACTTGACCCCCTGAATAAAGGCAACTTATGGAGCTTTTTAAGGAATAATCATTTAAGAAAATACTGAAGACTTATCACTAATTATGTTTCTGAGACTAAGATAACATGCATAAAGATTGCGTAATGTTAAGTAATGATCACTATTAAATTGCACAAAAGAATGCATAGTAGCATAATTATTAATCCAATAGTATTAGGCATACTAGCGAACATATTATTAGGAATGTGCATTTGGATCTTTTGTGAGGATCCGAATGCGGAAGTAATCAGTGGCTCATGCCATTTGGATATTTTCATAGCCAGTTTGATTCTTGTAAAAAATCCCCACTCTAAGATCTGAATTTGCACAGAGTGGATATCTTTTACAGGAATAGTATATATATATATATATGTGTGTGTGTATTTCTATGTTTATATGTGTGTATATATATATGTCTGTATACATACATACACATATAAATACATATGTACATACATATAAACATAACACCTGAGTCCTCATATCTTTTAGCCTTTATAACTTTTGTATGCATTTGTTTTTAATAATTTTTATTAGATAATGTTATTATTAGTATAAAGGCTGTGACAAACTGAGAGCGGCGCAGCGTGAAGATGCGGCTGTGCGCGCTTAGTGTGTCCTGCCTTTTCATCTCTATGCGCTCAGCTGCAACAGATCTCGTAGTTGAGCGCTCAGGGTTGAAATATTTGAACTTTAGAAGTGATGCTACCTGGTGCGAAGTAGCTGCTTCGCCTCGCGCTTCATCGCTTGCAGTGTGTCACAGCCTTAACGGTACTCTTAAATGTATTTTTGATGTGTTTTGTGCAACTTTTTGACTCACTACAACAGTTAACCACAGCTCTGAAGTTACACTATTCCGACACGCATTTATTTCAATTGCGCTCAAGCAAACAAATTTTCTTTCAACTTGGAATACGCACGCTACTTCCAACGCATGCAGCTGCAATAAACCCCTTATCGCCCGTGCACAACAGTTAACGCGCCACTCGTAATCTAACCCAATATACGAGCAACCCCTTCATGGCTGAAATGTGTCCTAAGAATTTGTGTTAAATATACTTTGCCCTTTTATTTTAATAGAATGTGGCATACAGTTTTTTAATTCTCCCTGGTTGTCAGTTTCTAACTCTTTCACTGCTGGAATTTGCCACTAATTAAAATCCCTCTAAGCTTTGAGACCTACAGTATAACAGTATAACAGCTCCCATAACTCCAGTTCATCTGCTAATGAAAAAGGAACAGAAGTCACCCTGAAGTGCAGTGGCATCTCTGGTGCAGTGATTTCTTCTCATGTTAAAAATCACAGTGTGTGTGTGTGTGTGTGTGTGTGTGTGTATGTGTGTGTGTATGTGTGTATGGGTGTGTGTGTGTGTGTGTGTGGTGGAGGGAGGGGGGGTGGGGTGGAGTTACGTGGTAACTGGACTCAGGGCCGGCTCAAGACATTGTGCTGCCTGGGTCCGAGATTATAATGACGCCCCCCAATAATAACATTATTGATTAACATATCAACCTACTAGCCTGGCCACTGACATTACTAAGCTTGCCTACCTGCATGCAACCAATGCTTATGCACAATTTCAGCATAAGTGCGAAAGAATTTAGGGGGTTGATTCTGTGTCTTTGTACATTCCCTCACAGAGACAGAAGACAGGGGTCTGACAGTGACTGACTCAGTCAATAAAGTGCTGCCCCTTGTCAAGTGCTGCCTGGGTCCCTTGGACCCACTTGGTCCCATGGTTGAGCCGGCCCTGACTGGACTGAAGTGACAGCCAGGCCCAGAAGACACATCAGTTAACAAGGAGGGATATATTTTGCACCTTTTCTTTAAAGGGACACTCAAGTCAAATTTAAACTTTCATGATTCAAATAGAGCAGCAATTTTAATCAGCTTTCCAATTTACTTCTATTAACAAAATGCGCAAAGTCTTTTTATAGTTACACTTTTTGAGCCACCAGCTACTACTGAGCATGTGCAAGAATTCACAGAATATATGTATATGCATTTGTGATTGGCTAATGGCTGTCACATGATACAGGTGGAGTGAAAATAGACATAACTTTTAAATTTGTCAGACAAAAATCTACTACTCATTTGAAGTTCAGACTAAGTGCCATTGCATTGCATTTGTTGATTCTGCAAATCTGCTGTATTAAAGCGATAGTCTACACTAAAATTGTTATTGTTTAAAAAGATAGATAATGCCTTTACTACATATTCCTCAGCTCTGCACAACCAAAATTGCTATATTAATATACTTTATAACATTTAAATCTCTAAATGTCTGCCTGTTACTAAACCACTAAAGACAGCTTCTTATCACATGCTTTTTTATTAGTTTTTCCCAACAAGAGACTGCTAATTCATGTGAGCCATACAGATAACATTGTGCTCACGCCCGTGGAGTTATTTAAGAGTCAGCACAACACAGCACTAATTGGCTAAAAGGCAAGTCAATAGATAATAAATAAAAAGTCATGTGATCAGGGGGCTGTCTGAAGATGCTTAGATACAAGGTAATCATAGAGGTAAAAAGTATATTAATATAACAGTGTTGGTTATGCAAAACAGGTAAAAAGTATATTAATATAACAGTGCTGGTTATGCAAAACTGGGGAATCTATACTATAATCGCGTTTGTAACGCGTCCGTCGTTGTCGCCAGTTGTGCACGCATCCTCAAAGGAATGTTGGCTGCACCTGCAGTCAAAAGAATCCACCTGAATGCAGAAAAGCTGCGTTGCGGTGGATTCCGAAAATGGCAGGGTGGTAAAAGAATCCACCACTGGTGGATTTTTTCACCACCCTGCCATTTTCGGAATCCACCTGGATGCAGCGTAGTCAAATGAAGCTGTAAAAAGAAACCCACACAACCGCTCGCATGAAATAACTAAAAAACATGTAACCAACTGCAAGAAATAAAAAAAAATTAACCACCAGCATGAAGTATAAAAAAAATAAAACTAACCACCCGCACGAAGTATTAAAAATAACTAACCACCCACACAAAGTATTAAGAAAAAAAATAAACATAACCGCCCGTACTAAGTATTAACAAAAAACTAACCCTTAAATCGCTAAACAACCACAATGCTATTTAACCCCTAAACCGTCAAACCCTACAATGCCAACTAATTATACTATTAACCTCTAAACCGACAAACCCCCATAGCACAATAAACTTAATTAACCTATTAACCCCTATACCACCAACCCCCCACATCGCGATAAACCTAAATAACCTATTAACTCCTAAACCACCAACCCCCCACAATGCAAATAAGTAATTTAATTACTAAGCCCCCTAACCTAACACCCCCTAAATTAAGCCCCATTACTACTAGATTATACTAAAAATAAAAAATCCTAACATTAAATTACAAAAAATTAATCTATTACAAAAAATAAAAAAGTCTAACATTACAGAAAAAATAAACAAAATTATCAAAAATAATTTTTTTAACCTAATCCTTATAAAAAAGACCCCCAAATAAAAACACTGCCTAATCTAAACTAAACTACCAATAGCCCCTAAAAGGGCCTTTTGTAGGGCATTGCCCTAAGTTAAACAGCTGTTTTATGATTAAAAAATACTATGTCCCCCCTAACAGTAAAAACCCCCCACCCACCAAACCTCAAAAATAAAAAAAACTAACACTAAAAAAATATAAACTACCCATTGCCCCTAAAGGGGCATTTGTAAGGACATTCAGCTCTTTTACAGCCCATTAAAGCCCTAATCTTTTAAAAAAAAAACATCCTAAAACTAAGCCCCAAATAGGTACTCACCGTTCCTCAAGTCCATCGGAGAAAGTCCATCAGAGCGGAGGTGCAGAGCTGGCTTCCCTGATGCACGGATCCTCACTGGCGGTCCTCAGCGGCGGTTCTCATTGGTGGTCTTCAGCGGCGGTCTTCAGCGGAGGTGGTCCTCATCGGCATGGAGGCTCCTCTTCATGCGATCGTCCGTCGCACACTGAAGATTGAATGCAAGGTATCAAATATTTATTGGGGTACCTTGCATTCCTATTAGCTGAAATTTTGAAATCAGAAATAGGATGAGAACTACTAAAATCTTATTTAATGATTTGAATAGCTCTAATCCTATTGGTTGATTTCAAAATTTCAGCCAATAGGAATGCAAGGTACCCGAAATTGATTGCGGTACCTTTGATTCAATTTTTAGTGTACACTGGTGATCGGATGAAGAGGAGACTCCCGCCCCTAAGGATCGCTGCTGCTGAAGACCGCTGCTGAAGACTGCCGCTGAGAACTGCCACTCCAAATTCGCGCATCGGGGAAGACTGCTCCGAGCCGCCTTCACACAGGATGAAGATAGAAGATGATGGAGCCCCCTGGAAAAAGTCCTTCTCTGCCAGACTTCAGGAACGGTGAGTACCTATTTGGGGCTTAGCTTTAGGATTTTTTTTTTTTTTTTTTAAGATTAGGGATTTAATGGGCTGTAAAAAAGCTGATTGCCTGAGTGTCCATACAAATGCCCCTCTAGGGGCAATGTGAAGTTTTTTTTAGTTTTAGGTTTGTGTGTTTTTTGAGTGGAGGGGTTTTACTGTTAAGGGGTAATTGGTAAGTTTTTTTTAACTAAAAGTGCTGTTAAACTTAGGGCAATGTCATACAAAAGGCCCTTTTAAGGGCTATTGGTAGTTTAGTATTAAATTAGTTTTACATTTTTTATTTTGAATAGGTTTGTTTATTTTTTCTGTAATTTTACATTTTTTATTTTTAATAACATTAGCTTGTATTTTTTAACCATAGACAGCCCTCTGGGCAGGCTTATCGCCTAATGGGTAATAAAGGGATTATCTATCTTTTTAAACAATACAAATTCTTTGTAGACTGCCCCTTTAACTGCTCCTTTAACTAGTCAAGGGTGATTTTTTTTTTTCTCAGACTGACATAATTTACAATCATGCTTACAAAAAACCTGTTTGTAGGAGGGGTTTGGATTGCTTCTCTCAGTCAATCAACCCCTGTAATGGTTGCCATTAAAGGGACAGTAAAGTCATAATTAGACATTCATGATTTAGACAGAGTATACAATTTTAAACAGCTTTCCAATTTACTTCTATTATTTAATTTGCTTTCTTCTCTTGTTGTCCTTTGCTGAAATGTTTATCTGGGTAAGCTTAGGCGCAGCAAAGAACCTTGCTTCTAGCTGCTGATTTGTGGCTGCATATATATACAGATTGTCATTGGCTTACCCATGTGTTCAGTTAGGAATCAGTAGTGAATTGCTGCTCCTTCAACAAATGATACCAAGAGAATGAATGCAATTTGATAATAGAAGTAAACTGTGAAGTTGTTTAAAATTGTATGTTCTACCTAAATCATGAAAGAAAAATTTTGGGTTTCATGTCCCTTTAAGATCTTTTGAATCACACAAGAAAACAACCATGACAATGGTTGTTTTGTGGTTCACTTCCAACTTTCACTACAGATTCACTTCTGTAGTTTGTATCTGTATGTCCCATAATCCTTTGTTCAGTAGAATTTTTAAACTGCTTCCTAGTTATTATCTCTTATCATCCACTGATGTAACAGAACAGAGGATAATGGGAGATAAATTGGAAGTGGTTTCTAGACAATAAATTAGTTAACAAATTTTTGGATCCATTCGTTATTCAGATTCATTCCTTATTAGTTACAGAAACGGTTATTCACTTTCAGCTAGATTACGAGTTGTGCGTTATGACTCAAATTGTAGCATTATGACCCATAACGCATCAATTTCCCTAACGCAGCCATTACAAGTTTGAAAAAACCTCCATAACGCAACAAAAATCCCCATCTACGCACAAATCCATAACGCTATCCAAGACCAGTAGTTATTGATATATCGCAACCAAAAAATTCACTAATCACTTCAAAAATATTATACAAAGTACACTTACACTCATACAAACACTGTACAATAAATACATTTTTATTAACATTTAAAAAAAATATATAACGGATCAAAGATACGAGATCTTGTGTGTTAGAAAAAAATACACACAAATCCATTTTATATTGACTCACATAGACATACATGAACGTACACTCATTTAGCTATATAACTGTACAAATATCATCACATACATACATAATTTGATACATACAAACAATATAAAGCAAATTACTTAAACAAAACATTTTTTAATTATGAAATTATCATGATTTCATGTACTTTTTATAAAATGACATGACGTCACTCACTTTGCGCTCAACAGGAGTGTTGGAAGTTTTTTCTTTCAATTTCTCTCCTCCATTGACTTCTATAGGGAAGACATGCTTGTGCACACGATCGGCCTCTTTCCGTAACGCACGCGATAATTTTGTCTTTTTAAACTCGTAATACGGGTGGTCTACGGTGTGCATTAATTCATTTATTCTTGCATAGGTCCCGCAATGACAAATAGATCACAAAATATACTATTTGGCACTGTAGTTATGATTTTTACATGTGCGAACATCAGTACAAGGTCAAAATCATTTAGGAAATTACATTACATCAAGTATAAATCATGATCAATTGTATCATCACAAATAGGAAATAATTTTTAAGAATTAACACATATGCGAACTTCAGTACAAGGTCACCTGCTCCCACCCTCCCCGACACTGTAGAATGTGGTGAATAAACTGGCAGGCACGTAAATTAACAGGAAAGAAAACAGCCACCACATTAAAGGATAAAATCCAAACTTTAATCTTCCTTCATTCAAAATGACATTCCAATAAAAACAGGTTAGCAAGGATGTGGCAGCAACAAACTACATTCAGCAAATGGTGTGGCACGAATGGCTTTGATTAGTGCCACACCATTTGCTGAATGTAGTTTGTTGCTGCCATTTCCTTGCTAACCTGTTGAAGGAATAAAGGAAGATTAAAGTTTAGATTTTATCCTTTAATGTGGTGGATGTTTTCTTTCCTGTGAATTTAAGCAACATTGCTCAATCAGATTCTATGCCATGTCTATGCACACATTATACACAAGTATGCACTTTCAATCATTTGAGCGTGGACTTGTGTTTTTTAATATAACATTGCGTTTACTAAGTATTTGTTACGCATATGAACAAACATTACTAAGATACACTGTATATGTTATATTTTACACTTAAACACTTTCACAATATGATTTATTGGTGAAAAACAAAATTTCAACAAACCCCCCCCAAAAAAACACCCACTTTGAAAGCATTTGCGGCGCACAGATACAATCAAGTGTATACAATCAGCAATCATTACGAACATGCTACCATTGGACATTTTGCACTATAAATCACTCAAACACCATGGCCAATACGTCCCTTATGACCGACATTGTATCAAATCGCTTTTGTGTGTTTGAATACCTTGTTACTCATTTCGTGTTTGCTCTGCTATTTGGCTTGTGCTGCTTGGCTCTGCAAATATGGACATACCCCAGTTAGATTGTGTTGGTGCCGTTGGGCAAGTTATGTACAACAGACACAGGCATGCACGGTGCCTCGAAGAGGAGCATGTGGAACTCCTGAGGATTAGGACTCCTCCTGTTCACAGGATGAGGCTCACCTTGGATAACATGAGCGATGCCGAGGTTTTTGACAAATATAGGCTCAATAGACAGCAGCTATTGAGCCTTTATGATGTACTAAGACATTATCTGGAGCAACGCAGACACAAGTGCACTGCAATCCTTGGCATGTCCAAGATGCTTTGCTGTATACATGTCCTGGCGTCCGGAAGCTTTCAATCCGTAAAGGGGTACATATCTGGCTTGTCATAAGGTACCTTGTCTGTGGTTTTTAAAAAGGTTTCTGAATTCCATGAAAAGAATTTGTAGGCTTTTCGTAGGATTCCCTCAAAATGAGGACGATTGGAGATGCCATCAAGAGGGAATTCTATGGAATTGATTGATTGTACTTTTGATTGTACTATTTGATTGTACTATTGATTGCACTTTTGATTGTACTTTTATCAAGCCTCTAAAACTATTTTCATGTATATTAATTCATACGTAGTTCATTGATATCTGAAACTCCAGTCAGACATCAAAAGCAGAGATTAATCATCAATACATTCAAAACATTTCCCCAAATTATCATTATTACATAAATTAGTTTTTCTAACTAAATTCTGTACCTTTGAGATAACCAACATCACAAAAAGAAAACTACGGCATAGGTTTCCATGGGGATATAGCTCAGTGGTAGAGCATTCGACTGCAGATCGAGAGGTCCCTGGTTCAAATCCGGGTGTCCCTTTTGTTTATACCTTAAAATTTAGGGAACGCCATTCAAATGGGACTTATAAAAATGTGTGGGTTTTCAAAAGTCTAATAATTGATAGCTATTATTCATGTCAATTTGTAAAATTAGCCAACGCTATCTTTTAAACAATTAAGAGTACATACTACACATTGTAAAGGAAGATATAAACTGCAAGCCCAGTGTGTTTTCCTGAAATATGATTATGAAAAGATAACATTTTGAAGAGACTTTCAAGAAAGCCTGATAAGATTAGAATAATATCCTTAAATTAAAAAAACATTAAGAAGACCAAAACATGGTTAAAAAATGAATATTAATACAAGTTAGTTTGACAAGACTTTCATGTACTTTTTATAAAATGACATGACGTCACTCACTTTGCGCTCAACAGGAGTGTTGGAAGTTTTTTCTTTCAATTTCTCTCCTCCATTGACTTCTATAGGGAAGACATGCTTGTGCACACGATCGGCCTCTTTCCGTAACGCACGCAATAATTTTGTCTTTTTAAACTCGTAATACGGGCGGTCTACGGTGTGCATTAATTAATTTATTCTTGCATAGGTCCCACAATGACAAATAGATCACAAAATATACTATTTGGCACTGTAGTTATGATTTTTACATGTGCGAACTTCAGTACAAGGTCACCTGCTCCCACCCTCCCCGACACTGTAGAATGTGGTGAATAAACTGGCAGGAACGTAAATTAACAGGAAAGAAAACAGCCACCACATTAAAGGATAAAATCCAAACTTTAATCTTCCTTCATTCAAAATGACATTCCAATAAAAACAGGTTAGCAAGGATGTGGCAGCAACAAACTACATTCAGCAAATGGTGTGGCACGAATGGCTTTGATTAGTGCCACACCATTTGCTGAATGTAGTTTGTTGCTGCCATTTCCTTGCTAACCTGTTGAAGGAATAAAGGAAGATTAAAGTTTAGATTTTATCCTTTAATGTGGTGGATGTTTTCTTTCCTGTGAATTTAAGCAACATTGCTCAATCAGATTCTATGCCATGTCTATGCACACATTATACACAAGTATGCACTTTCAATAATTTGAGCGTGGACTTGTGTTTTTTAATATAACATTGCGTTTACTAAGTATTTGTTACGCATATGAACAAACATTACTAAGATACACTGTATATGTTATATTTTACAGTTAAACACTTTCACAATATGATTTATTGGTGAAAAACAAAATTTCAACAAACCCCCCCAAAAAAAACACCCACTTTGAAAGCATTTGCGGCGCACAGATACAATCAAGTGTATACAATCAGCAATCATTACGAACATGCTACCATTGGACATTTTGCACTATAAATCACTCAAACACCATGGCCAATACGTCCCTTATGACCGACATTGTATCAAATCGCTTTTGTGTGTTTGAATACCTTGTTACTCATTTCGTGTTTGCTCTGCTATTTGGCTTGTGCTGCTTGGCTCTGCAAATATGGACATACCCCAGTTAGATTGTGTTGGTGCCGTTGGGCAAGTTATGTACAACAGACACAGGCATGCCCGGTGCCTCGAAGAGGAGCATGTGGAACTCCTGAGGATTAGGACTCCTCCTGTTCACAGGATGAGGCTCACCTTGGATAACATGAGCGATGCCGAGGTTTTTGACAAATATAGGCTCAATAGACAGCAGCTATTGAGCCTTTATGATGTACTAAGACATTATCTGGAGCAACGCAGACACAAGTGCACTGCAATCCTTGGCATGTCCAAGATGCTTTGCTGTATACATGTCCTGGCGTCCGGAAGCTTTCAATCCGTAAAGGGGTACATATCTGGCTTGTCATAAGGTACCTTGTCTGTGGTTTTTAAAAAGGTTTCTGAATTCCATGAAAAGAATTTGTAGGCTTTTCGTAGGATTCCCTCAAAATGAGGACGATTGGAGATGCCATCAAGAGGGAATTCTATGGAATTGATTGATTGTACTTTTGATTGTACTATTTGATTGTACTATTGATTGCACTTTTGATTGTACTTTTATCAAGCCTCTAAAACTATTTTCATGTATATTAATTCATACGTAGTTCATTGATATCTGAAACTCCAGTCAGACATCAAAAGCAGAGATTAATCATCAATACATTCAAAACATTTCCCCAAATTATCATTATTACATAAATTAGTTTTTCTAACTAAATTCTGTACCTTTGAGATAACCAACTTCACAAAAAGAAAACTATGGCATAGTTTTCTGTGGGGATATAGCTCAGTGGTAGAGCATTCGACTGCAGATCAAATCCGGGTGTCCCCTTTGTTTATACCTTAAAATTTAGGGAACGCCATTCAAATGGGACTTATAAAAATGTGTGGGTTTTCAAAAGTCTAATAATTGATAGCTATTACTCATGTCAATTTGTAAAATTAGCCAACGCTATATTTTAAACAATTAAGAGTACATACTACACATTGTAAAGGAAGATATAAACTGCAAGCTCAGTGTGTTTTCCTGAAATATGATTATGAAAAGATAACATTTTGAAGAGACTTTCAAGAAAGCCTGATAAGATTAGAATAATATCCTTAAATTAAAAAAACATTAAGAAGACCAAAACATGGTTAAAAAATTAATATGAATACAAGTTAGTTTGACCAGACTTTCTGATAACCATATTTAAGTTGATTGTACTTTTATCAAACCTCTAAAAATCTTCACATGTTCATGTCTATCACTTTATATACAGTTTATTGATATCTGAAACTCCAGTCCAATATCAAAAGCAGACATTAATTATAAATGCATTCAAAAACTTTTTTCCAAGTTATTATTCCATAAATTAGTTTTACTGGCTAAATTTGACACCTTTAAGATAACATACATTACAAAAAAGAAAATATAGATCCAGGTTTCTATTAATACATTAAGAAGACAAAAAAATTGACTGAAAAATTAACATTAATACAATGTCGTTTGACCAGACTTTCTGATAGTCATATTTAAGTTGATTGTACTTTTATCAAGCCTCTAAAACTCTTCCTATTTTCATGTATATTAATTCATACGTAGTTCATTGATATCTGAAACTCCAGTCAGACATCAAAAGCAGAGATTAATCATCAATACATTCAAAACATTTCCCCAAATTATCATTATTACATAAATTAGTTTTTCTAACTAAATTCTGTACCTTTGAGATAACCAACATCACAAAAAGAAAACTACTGCATAGGTTTCCATGGGGATATAGCTCAGTGGTAGAGCATTCGACTGCAGATCGAGAGGTCCCTGGTTCAAATCCGGGTGTCCCCTTTGTTTATACCTTAAAATTTAGGGAACGCCATTCAAATGGGACTTATAAAAATGTGTGGGTTTTCAAAAGTCTAATAATTGATAGCTATTATTCATGTCAATTTGTAAAATTAGCCAACGCTATCTTTTAAACAATTAAGAGTACATACTACACATTGTAAAGGAAGATATAAACTGCAAGCCCAGTGTGTTTTCCTGAAATATGATTATGAAAAGATAACATTTTGAAGAGACTTTCAAGAAAGCCTGATAAGATTAGAATAATATCCTTAAATTAAAAAAACATTAAGAAGACCAAAACATGGTTAAAAAATGAATATTAATACAAGTTAGTTTGACAAGACTTTCTGATAACCATATTTAAGTTGATTGTACTTTTATCAAACCTCTAAAAATCTTCACTTGTTCATGTCTATCACTTTATATACAAATTATTGATATCTGAAACTCCAGTCCAATATCAAAAGCAGACATTAATCATAAATGCATTCAAAAACATTTTTCCAAGTTATTATTCCAAAAATTAGTTTTACTGGCTAAATTCCATACCTTTACGATAACATACATTACAAAAAAGAAAATATAGATCCAGGTTTCTATTAATACATTAAGAAGACAGAAAAATTGACTGAAAAATTAACATTAATACAATGTCGTTTGACCAGACTTTCTGATAAAAGTTCCAAGAGAAGTGCTGTATAACTGTGACCTTATCGATAAGTCTATTAAAGAATGTCACTGCTATCAGACTAAGCAGCGCTTAACCAGTTCCTTGCACACCAAGGAGCACCCCAATGGCTCGATAATACACCCACAAAATAGTGTGAAATCAGCTCACCTGACGTTCCGTTCATTCAGACACCATTTCGACTAGTGCGTTTGCCCGGTAACATCCAAGCCCACTCTGATACACGCTTCCGTTAAACCTGCGTGATCATAAAGAAAAATCCCGTCCACTGTGCTAAGCTGCAGCTTCCGGCTTTCGGCGTCCTCCGGCAACGTCCCCACTCTCGCGGTGGAGCTGTCACATGTGGGGCGATATCCAATGGATAAGAACTGGCAGTCCCAGTATCCGGATAGATCTTCTGGCAATATGCAAATGAAGACTGGTGGAAAAAAAGCGATCAGTCCGGATGTAGATAAAACGTAACTTTTATTCAATACATAGGTATAAAAACCTCAGAGCCAAGGTCCATATCCAAAGGAGTTGTGTGTCAGATTGGCTTACGCGTTTCGGCGTGAGCCGTAATCATAGCCTGAACCACCTGACACACTGCACCTTTTTAAACTCTTAAAACATGCACTGATTGGTTAATAACAAACATAGCAAAATTTGCATAAACACACCTTTGGAAAGTGTTTAACACTTTAACAGTATTAAATAGGCCAATAACACAATATCATAGTAGGTTATCGTATCCATTAGTTCTCTTAAACCACAATGAATACATAAATACATAAATAAATGCAAGGTAATATGAAAGGAATCCATATAGAAGAATAAATCAAACCAAAAAAGGACCAAAAACCCAAACATATAGTAAACAGAGTGAAAAAATGTATTCTAAGATACAATGCATAAATACAAAAATGAATCAATATACATCAAAATACATGATCTGTTTAAAGCAGCACCTGAAATCAGATTGCTGGGGTACAATCTACCAATAATTAGGACCAAAAATATATAATATATGTCCCCACTGAATAAGTGCATATAAACTGTCAATATAAAATTTGGCACTAATACTTTAAACAGATAATCAATATAGAGAGAGTGAGGAGAGGAATATTTAAATATAAATCTGTGACATAACCATAGAGTTAAAAGGCAAACTAGATGGAAAATTCTAAATTCAATATTAAACTCATTATTGCCAGAAATTGATTAAGTCAAACTCTGAATTAAGTCCTAAAGGCAGTCTGGTTTTTAGCCTAAAAATCCAGAACATTTCCTGACGTTCAAGTCTTTTAGTGCGGTCTCCACCCCTGCCAACTAGTGGTATTCTTTCTATGATATTCCAAGCAAGAGTATCAATACTCTTATTATGATGATAAAGAAAATGTTGTACCAGGGGTGTTTTTGCTTTGCCAATCTGTATGGTTGAAAAGTGTTCCCTAATACGGGAATTCACGTCCCTTGTCGTGAGCCCCACGTATTGTAAGGAACAAGCCATACAGGTAATCAAATAGACCACAAAATTATTAGTGCAATTAAGGCAATTACGTATATCAAAAGTTTCTCCTGTTACTGCAGACCTAAACTGTGTACCCACAAGTGCATGTTCACATGGTTTGCACCTGGATTTACCACATTTGAACATGCCTTTGTGTTGTAACCAGGAAGAAACCTTGGGTTTTTGTTTAATGACCTCTGAGGGTGCCACAGAATTCCCTATTGTTCTAGCCTTTCTGTATGCACACCTCATTCCTTTATCCACTACAGAGACCAAACGATCATCTGCAATCAACATCTTGAAATGCTTACGTACTATATTGCACACTTGATTGTAGTGTGCACTATAGTTAGTAATAAAGATGACTCCATCAAAAGTGGTTTTAGAAGAATCAACCTTATCCTCCAACAGGAGATCCCTGTCCAGATCTTTAACCTCACATCTAGCTCTCTGAACTACATGTTTCTTGTATCCTCTGTCTCTCAAACGATGGCAAAGCTGGTCTGCCTCCCTTTCATAAAGAACACTATTAGAACAATTTCTTTTAGTGCGAATAAATTGTCCCTTAGCCACCGCATGCGGCACATGTGAAGGGTGACAACTTTTGGCACTTAATAGGGAATTGCCAGAGATGGGCTTCCTGTACACACCTGTCTCAATAGTCCCATCAGATAATCCCCGCAACCTAAGATCGAGGAAATTAATGGTGTCTTGATGGTATTCATGTGTGAACTGGAGGCCCATCTCGTTCTTATTTAACCAATCCACAAACTGTACAGCAGACAGTTCGTCTCCCTGCCATACCAGGAGCAGATCGTCAATGTAGCGTTTGTACACACTGATGTGCTCCCTAAAAGGATTTGTATCTGCAAAGATGTGGGACTGCTCCCACCATCCCATGAAGATGTTAGCATAGGAGGGGGCAAATTTGGCTCCCATAGCTGTCCCACACCTTTGCAGATACACCTTACTGTCAAAACTGAAGAAGTTGTGTGTTAGTAGAAAACCAGCAACCTCCAAGACAAATTCTCGAAAGCTTGTTGAATATTCAGTATAATTACAGAGGAAAAAATCCAATGCCTTCAGACCCAGACTATGTCTGATAGAAGAGTATAATGAGCTGACATCAATGGTAAGCCAGCTGCTGCTGGCTTACCATTTGAGATCACCAATCACTCTCAAGACATGTTTGGTGTCGCGGAGGTAGCTGGGTAAATTTTTGACCAGTGGTTGCAGGACCTCATCAAGCCACATAGACAACTTTTCAGAAAGAGAGCCGATCCCACTAACTATGGGCCTTCCCTGGACATCGGTAAGTGACTTGTGGACCTTGGGCAAGTGATGGAATATAGGCATTCTAGGATGCTCAACATAGAGAAACTCCATGGTATTCTTGTCCAAGATCCCCAAGTCACCACCTTTGTCCAGGAGGTGCAACAGCTCTCTCTGATAACTTACAGTAGGATCACCCTGTAATAGTACATAGTTATCTTGGTTGTCCAGTTGCCTGTGGGCCTCAGAGATGTAATCACTTTTATTCAATAACACGACTGATCCCCCCTTATCCGCATTGCGTATCACAATATCACTCAAACCTCTTAGTTCATTAAGAGCAGTCTTTTCTTTACTGGTCAAATTCGAAAAAACAGGGAGATCACTGCTCTTGAGTTGTGTTAGATCTCTTTCAACTCTCTCAAAGAATTTCTCCAGGGTTGGACCCCTAGAGTGAATGGGGTAGAATTGAGATGGTTTTTTAAAACTCTTAATTCGACTGATACCATGTGTAGTATCAGTAGCCACCCTGCTTTCTTGTTCAAGTTGTTCCAAAGAGATCAAATCACAACACTCATTAAATGGTAAATCTGTACCCACTGCTGATGCAACCGGTACTTCACGTGTGAAACGTGAGTCTTCCTGGAAATGTTTACGCAGAGTCACATTTCTAATAAATCTATTGACATCAATCAACGTATCAAAAAGGTTGAAATCAGCAGTGGGAGCAAAATTAAGACCATAAGACAGGACCTTATGTTGATCATTAGTAAGAGTATGTGTAGAGAGATTAATTATATTGTCGGTTTGTATTTGGATACCGTGGGATTCCTGTTCCCCCTCAACTGGTATCTTTCTTGTGATACCTTGTGACTCTGTCCCTGTCCTCCCCCTCCAGCGTCTGTCCCGTTTGTGGGAAAAACCTGCTCCAACATAGTGGAGTCACTAGACCCTCTAGGGTTAAGCAAAATTTGGGGTGACACTGACTGTTGTGTACTAACACTAGGGACATATTTAGATGTTTGTGATGGGGGAACCCCTGATACAAAGGACATACTGGGGATTTTCGGCCTAGCAGACTGATCTGCAGGTGGTACAATCCTTGGTGTAGTAACCTTAAGGATACCCTGTTGTGGCTTGGCTCTATCGTCCCCACTAGAGGATAAATCCCCATCTGAATGGGACCCCTCCCCATCTGAGAAAGAAACTCTTCTGTTTCTCCTGTTTCTCTGTCTGCGCCTGCGAGCTTTCTTGTTATTAGAAAAAGTTTTATTAGCCTGTCTGATTTTCTTACTCCAGACATAGACCGTGTTATTATTATAGTCGGTCTTGTCTCTCAGATACTTAGAATGTTTAATATCAATTACATTCTGTCTAAAATTCGATACGGTTGTCTGTAACACAATATCAAAATTAGAAAAATCAGCATCAATACTACGAGTATTCAAAATCAACTGTAAGTCATCAATTTCTATTCTCAAAGCTTTCAACTGAGTATACTTATATTGTAAAAGCAGCTGCATTAAACGTATTGAACATTCCGTTAATACTTGGTTCCAAGAGTCAATAAAGTTTTTATCTTCAACATCAAATGTAGGATACTTGTTAATTCTTAAGCCTCTCGGCACCATTTGTAGTTCAATGTATTTTTCGAATGTCCAAATATCCCACTGTAGTCGTAACTCCTTCAACAATAGATTTTCCATGCATTCAAACAGAGCCGGTAAACACAGATTTGTTTTATCCTCAGAAAAAATTATGTCCATGTCAGAGGAAACATAGTCCCTTGCATTAGTTGGTAAAAGAGAGAAATACTGTTGTACTGTATGATCCATGGCTCAAGTCTAATAAACCCGGGACTAGGATAAAGTTCAGTTGTGCAGCATATAAGGGTAGCCAGAACCCAACAAATAAATAAAAGTTCCAAGAGAAGTGCTGTATAACTGTGACCTTATCGATAAGTCTATTAAAGAATGTCACTGCTATCAGACTAAGCAGCGCTTAACCAGTTCCTTGCACACCAAGGAGCACCCCAATGGCTCGATAATACACCCACAAAATAGTGTGAAATCAGCTCACCTGACGTTCCGTTCATTCAGACACCATTTCGACTAGTGCGTTTGCCCGGTAACATCCAAGCCCACTCTGATACACGCTTCCGTTAAACCTGCGTGATCATAAAGAAAAATCCCGTCCACTGTGCTAAGCTGCAGCTTCCGGCTTTCAGCGTCCTCCGGCAACGTCCCCACTCTCGCGGTGGAGCTGTCACATGTGGGGCGATATCCAATGGGTAAGAACTGGCAGTCCCAGTATCCGGATAGATCTTCTGGCAATATGCAAATGAAGACTGGTGGAAAAAAAGCGATCAGTCCGGATGTAGATAAAACGTAACTTTTATTCAATACATAGGTATAAAAACCTCAGAGCCAAGGTCCATATCCAAAGGAGTTGTGTGTCAGATTGGCTTACGCGTTTCGGCGTGAGCCGTAATCATAGCCTGAACCACCTGACACACTGCACCTTTTTAAACTCTTAAAACATGCACTGATTGGTTAATAACAAACATAGCAAAATTTGCATAAACACACCTTTGGAAAGTGTTTAACACTTTAACAGTATTAAATAGGCCAATAACACAATATCATAGTAGGTTATCGTATCCATTAGTTCTCTTAAACCACAATGAATACATAAATACATAAATAAATGCAAGGTAATATGAAAGGAATCCATATAGAAGAATAAATCAAACCAAAAAAGGACCAAAAACCCAAACATATAGTAAACAGAGTGAAAAAATGTATTCTAAGATACAATGCATAAATACAAAAATGAATCAATATACATCAAAATACATGATCTGTTTAAAGCAGCACCTGAAATCAGATTGCTGGGGTACAATCTACCAATAATTAGGACCAAAAATATATAATATATGTCCCCACTGAATAAGTGCATATAAACTGTCAATATAAAATTTGGCACTAATACTTTAAACAGATAATGAATATAGAGAGAGTGAGGAGAGGAATATTTAAATATAAATCTGTGACATAACCATAGAGTTAAAAGGCAAACTAGATGGAAAATTCTAAATTCAATATTAAACTCATTATTGCCAGAAATTGATTAAGTCAAACTCTGAATTAAGTCCTAAAGGCAGTCTGGTTTTTAGCCTAAAAATCCAGAACATTTCCTGACGTTCAAGTCTTTTAGTGCGGTCTCCACCCCTGCCAACTAGTGGTATTCTTTCTATGATATTCCAAGCAAGAGTATCAATACTCTTATTATGATGATAAAGAAAATGTTGTACCAGGGGTGTTTTTGCTTTGCCAATCTGTATGGTTGAAAAGTGTTCCCTAATACGGGAATTCACGTCCCTTGTCGTGAGCCCCACGTATTGTAAGGAACAAGCCATACAGGTAATCAAATAGACCACAAAATTATTAGTGCAATTAAGGCAATTACGTATATCAAAAGTTTCTCCTGTTACTGCAGACCTAAACTGTGTACCCACAAGTGCATGTTCACATGGTTTGCACCTGGATTTACCACATTTGAACATGCCTTTGTGTTGTAACCAGGAAGAAACCTTGGGTTTTTGTTTAATGACCTCTGAGGGTGCCACAGAATTCCCTATTGTTCTAGCCTTTCTGTATGCACACCTCATGCCTTTATCCACTACAGAGACCAAACGATCATCTGCAATCAACATCTTGAAATGCTTACGTACTATATTGCACACTTGATTGTAGTGTGCACTATAGTTAGTAATAAAGGTGACTCCATCAAAAGTGGTTTTAGAAGAATCAACCTTATCCTCCAACAGGAGATCCCTGTCCAGATCTTTAACCTCACATCTAGCTCTCTGAACTACATGTTTCTTGTATCCTCTGTCTCTCAAACGATGGCAAAGCTGGTCTGCCTCCCTTTCATAAAGAACACTATTAGAACAATTTCTTTTAGTGCGAATAAATTGTCCCTTAGCCACCGCATGCGGCACATGTGAAGGGTGACAACTTTTGGCACTTAATAGGGAATTGCCAGAGATGGGCTTCCTGTACACACCTGTCTCAATGTGACAGCTCCACCGCGAGAGTGGGGACGTTGCCGGAGGACGCCGAAAGCCGGAAGCTGCAGCTTAGCACAGTGGACGGGATTTTTCTTTATGATCACGCAGGTTTAACGGAAGCGTGTATCAGAGTGGGCTTGGATGTTACCGGGCAAACGCACTAGTCGAAATGGTGTCTGAATGAACGGAACGTCAGGTGAGCTGATTTCACACTATTTTGTGGGTGTATTATCGAGCCATTGGGGTGCTCCTTGGTGTGCAAGGAACTGGTTAAGCGCTGCTTAGTCTGATAGCAGTGACATTCTTTAATAGACTTATCGATAAGGTCACAGTTATATAGCACTTCTCTTGGAACTTTTATTTATTTGTTGGGTTCTGGCTACCCTTATATGCTGCACAACTGAACTTTATCCTAGTCCCGGGTTTATTAGACTTGAGCCATGGATCATACAGTACAACAGTATTTCTCTCTTTTACCAACTAATGCAAGGGACTATGTTTCCTCTGACATGGACATAATTTTTTCTGAGGATAAAACAAATCTGTGTTTACCGGCTCTGTTTGAATGCATGGAAAATCTATTGTTGAAGGAGTTACGACTACAGTGGGATATTTGGACATTCGAAAAATACATTGAACTACAAATGGTGCCGAGAGGCTTAAGAATTAACAAGTATCCTACATTTGATGTTGAAGATAAAAACTTTATTGACTCTTGGAACCAAGTATTAATGGAATGTTCAATACGTTTAATGCAGCTGCTTTTACAATATAAGTATACTCAGTTGAAAGCTTTGAGAATAGAAATTGATGACTTACAGTTGATTTTGAATACTCGTAGTATTGATGCTGATTTTTCTAATTTTGATATTGTGTTACAGACAACCGTATCGAATTTTAGACAGAATGTAATTGATATTAAACATTCTAAGTATCTGAGAGACAAGACCGACTATAATAATAACACGGTCTATGTCTGGAGTAAGAAAATCAGACAGGCTAATAAAACTTTTTCTAATAACAAGAAAGCTCGCAGGCGCAGACAGAGAAACAGGAGAAACAGAAGAGTTTCTTTCTCAGATGGAGAGGGGTCCCATTCAGATGGGGATTTATCCTCTAGTGGGGACGATAGAGCCAAGCCACAACAGGGTATCCTTAAGGTTACTACACCAAGGATTGTACCACCTGCAGATCAGTCTGCTAGGCCGAAAATCCCCAGTATGTCCTTTGTATCAGGGGTTCCCCCATCACAAACATCTAAATATGTCCCTAGTGTTAGTACACAACAGTCAGTGTCACCCCAAATTTTGCTTAACCCTAGAGGGTCTAGTGACTCCACTATGTTGGAGCAGGTTTTTCCCACAAACGGGACAGACGCGGGAGGGGGAGGACAGGGACAGAGTCACAAGGTATCACAAGAAAGATACCAGTTGAGGGGGAACAGGAATCCCACGGTATCCAAATACAAACCGACAATATAATTAATCTCTCTACACATACTCTTACTAATGATCAACATAAGGTCCTGTCTTATGGTCTTAATTTTGCTCCCACTGCTGATTTCAACCTTTTTGATACGTTGATTGATGTCAATAGATTTATTAGAAATGTGACTCTGCGTAAACATTTCCAGGAAGACTCACGTTTCACACGTGAAGTACCGGTTGCATCAGCAGTGGGTACAGATTTACCATTTAATGAGTGTTGTGATTTGATCTCTTTGGAACAACTTGAACAAGAAAGCAGGGTGGCTACTGATACTACACATGGTATCAGTCGAATTAAGAGTTTTAAAAAACCATCTCAATTCTACCCCATTCACTCTAGGGGTCCAACCCTGGAGAAATTCTTTGAGAGAGTTGAAAGAGATCTAACACAACTCAAGAGCAGTGATCTCCCTGTTTTTTCGAATTTGACCAGTAAAGAAAAGACTGCTTTTAATGAACTAAGAGGTTTGAGTGATATTGTGATACGCAATGCGGATAAGGGGGGATCAGTCGTGTTATTGAATAAAAGTGATTACATCTCTGAGGCCCACAGGCAACTGGACAACCAAGATAACTATGTACTATTACAGGGTGATCCTACTGTAAGTTATCAGAGAGAGCTGTTGCACCTCCTGGACAAAGGTGGTGACTTGGGGATCTTGGACAAGAATACCATGGAGTTTCTCTATGTTGAGCATCCTAGAATGCCTATATTCCATCACTTGCCCAAGGTCCACAAGTCACTTACCGATGTCCAGGGAAGGCCCATAGTTAGTGGGATCGGCTCTCTTTCTGAAAAGTTGTCTATGTGGCTTGATGAGGTCCTGCAACCACTGGTCAAAAATTTACCCAGCTACCTCCGCGACACCAAACATGTCTTGAGAGTGATTGGTGATGTCAAATGGTAAGCCAGCAGCAGCTGGCTTACCATTGATGTCAGCTCATTATACTCTTCTATCAGACATAGTCTGGGTCTGAAGGCATTGGATTTTTTCCTCTGTAATTATACTGAATATTCAACAAGCTTTCGAGAATTTGTCTTGGAGGTTGCTGGTTTTCTACTAACACACAACTTCTTCAGTTTTGACAGTAAGGTGTATCTGCAAAGGTGTGGGACAGCTATGGGAGCCAAATTTGCCCCCTCCTATGCTAACATCTTCATGGGATGGTGGGAGCAGTCCCACATCTTTGCAGATACAAATCCTTTTAGGGAGCACATCAGTGTGTACAAACGCTACATTGACGATCTGCTCCTGGTATGGCAGGGAGACGAACTGTCTGCTGTACAGTTTGTGGATTGGTTAAATAAGAACGAGATGGGCCTCCAGTTCACACATGAATACCATCAAGACACCATTAATTTCCTCGATCTTAGGTTGCGGGGATTATCTGATGGGACTATTGAGACAGGTGTGTACAGGAAGCCCATCTCTGGCAATTCCCTATTAAGTGCCAAAAGTTGTCACCCTTCACATGTGCCGCATGCGGTGGCTAAGGGACAATTTATTCGCACTAAAAGAAATTGTTCTAATAGTGTTCTTTATGAAAGGGAGGCAGACCAGCTTTGCCATCGTTTGAGAGACAGAGGATACAAGAAACATGTAGTTCAGAGAGCTAGATGTGAGGTTAAAGATCTGGACAGGGATCTCCTGTTGGAGGATAAGGTTGATTCTTCTAAAACCACTTTTGATGGAGTCACCTTTATTACTAACTATAGTGCACACTACAATCAAGTGTGCAATATAGTACGTAAGCATTTCAAGATGTTGATTGCAGATGATCGTTTGGTCTCTGTAGTGGATAAAGGCATGAGGTGTGCATACAGAAAGGCTAGAACAATAGGGAATTCTGTGGCACCCTCAGAGGTCATTAAACAAAAACCCAAGGTTTCTTCCTGGTTACAACACAAAGGCATGTTCAAATGTGGTAAATCCAGGTGCAAACCATGTGAACATGCACTTGTGGGTACACAGTTTAGGTCTGCAGTAACAGGAGAAACTTTTGATATACGTAATTGCCTTAATTGCACTAATAATTTTGTGGTCTATTTGATTACCTGTATGGCTTGTTCCTTACAATACGTGGGGCTCACGACAAGGGACGTGAATTCCCGTATTAGGGAACACTTTTCAACCATACAGATTGGCAAAGCAAAAACACCCCTGGTACAACATTTTCTTTATCATCATAATAAGAGTATTGATACTCTTGCTTGGAATATCATAGAAAGAATACCACTAGTTGGCAGGGGTGGAGACCGCACTAAAAGACTTGAACGTCAGGAAATGTTCTGGATTTTTAGGCTAAAAACCAGACTGCCTTTAGGACTTAATTCAGAGTTTGACTTAATCAATTTCTGGCAATAATGAGTTTAATATTGAATTTAGAATTTTCCATCTAGTTTGCCTTTTAACTCTATGGTTATGTCACAGATTTATATTTAAATATTCCTCTCCTCACTCTCTCTATATTCATTATCTGTTTAAAGTATTAGTGCCAAATTTTATATTGACAGTTTATATGCACTTATTCAGTGGGGACATATATTATATATTTTTGGTCCTAATTATTGGTAGATTGTACCCCAGCAATCTGATTTCAGGTGCTGCTTTAAACAGATCATGTATTTTGATGTATATTGATTCATTTTTGTATTTATGCATTGTATCTTAGAATACATTTTTTCACTCTGTTTACTATATGTTTGGGTTTTTGGTCCTTTTTTGGTTTGATTTATTCTTCTATATGGATTCCTTTCATATTACCTTGCATTTATTTATGTATTTATGTATTCATTGTGGTTTAAGAGAACTAATGGATACGATAACCTACTATGATATTGTGTTATTGGCCTATTTAATACTGTTAAAGTGTTAAACACTTTCCAAAGGTGTGTTTATGCAAATTTTGCTATGTTTGTTATTAACCAATCAGTGCATGTTTTAAGAGTTTAAAAAGGTGCAGTGTGTCAGGTGGTTCAGGCTATGATTACGGCTCACACCGAAACGCGTAAGCCAATCTGACACACAACTCCTTTGGATATGGACCTTGGCTCTGAGGTTTTTATACCTATGTATTGAATAAAAGTTACGTTTTATCTACATCCGGACTGATCGCTTTTTTTCCACCAGTCTTCAGACTTTCTGATAGTCATATTTAAGTTGATTGTACTTTTATCAAGCCTCTAAAACTCTTCCTATTTTTATGTATATTAATTCATACGTAGTTCATTGATATCTGAAACTCCAGTCAGACATCAAAAGCAGAGATTAATAATCAATACATTCAAAACATTTCCCCAAATTATCATTATTACATAAATTAGTTTTTCTAACTAAATTCTGTACCTTTGAGATAACCAACATCACAAAAAGAAAACTATGGCATAGGTTTCCGTGGGGATATAGCTCAGTGGTAGAGCATTCGACTGCAGATCGAGAGGTCACTGGTTCAAATCCGGGTGTCCCCTTTGATTATACCTTAAAATTTAGGGAACGCCATTTAAATGGGACTTATAAAAATGTGTGGGTTTTCAAAAGTCTAATAATTGATAGCTATTACTCATGTCAATTTGTAAAATTAGCCAACGCTATTGTTTAAACAATTAAGAGTACATACTACACATTGTAAAGGAAGATATAAACTGCAAGCCCAGTGTGTTTTCCTGAAATATGATTATGAAAAGATAACATTTTGAAGAGACTTTCAAGAAAGCCTGATAAGATTAGAATAATATCCTTAAATTAAAAAAACATTAAGAAGACCAAAACATGGTTAAAAAATTAATATTAATACAAGTTAGTTTGACCAGACTTTCTGATAACCATATTTAAGTTGAATGTACTTTAATCAAACCTCTAAAAATCTTCACATGTTCATGTCTATCACTTTATATACAGTTTATTGATATCTGAAACTCCAGTCCAATATCAAAAGCAGACATTAATCATAAATGCATTCAAAAACTTTTTTCCAAGTTATTATTCCATAAATTAGTTTTACTGGCTACATTCGATACCTTTAAGATAACATACATTACAAAAAAGAAAATATAGATCCAGGTTTCTATTAATACATTAAGAAGACAGAAAAATTGACTGAAAAATTAACATTAAAGGACCAGTCAACACAGTAGATTTGCATAATCAACAAATGCAAGATAACAAGACAATGCAATAGCACTTAGTCTGAACTTCAAATGAGTAGTAGATTTTTTTTCTGACAATTTTAAAAGTTATGTCTTTTTCCACTCCCCCTGTACCATGTGACAGCCATCAGCCAATCACAAATGCATAACGTACCATGTGACAGCCATCAGCCATTCACAAATGCATACACACTTATTCTTGCACATGCTCAGTAGGAGCTGGTGAATCAAAAAAGTTTAAATATAAAAAGACTGTGCACATTTAGTTAATGGAAGTAAATTGGAAAGTTGTTTAAAATGGCGTGCTCTATCTGAATAATGAAAGTTTAATTTTGATTGAGTGTCCCTTTAATACAATGTCGTTTGACCAGACTTTCTGATAGTCATATTTAAGTTGATTGTACTTTTATCAAGCCTCTAAAACTCTTCCTATTTTCATGTATATTAATTCATACGTAGTTCATTGATATCTGAAACTCCAGTCAGACATCAAAAGCAGAGATTAATCATCAATACATTCAAAACATTTCCCCAAATTATCATTATTACATAAATTAGTTTTTCTAACTAAATTCTGTACCTTTGAGATAACAAACATCACAAAAAGAAAACTACGGCATAGGTTTCCATGGGGATATAGCTCAGTGGTAGAGCATTCGACTGCAGATCGAGAGGTCCCTGGTTCAAATCCGGGTGTCCCCTTTGTTTATACCTTAAAATTTAGGGAACGCCATTCAAATGGGACTTATAAAAATGTGTGGGTTTTCAAAAGTCTAATAATTGATAGCTATTACTCATGTCAATTTGTAAAATTAGCCAACGCTATCTTTTAAACAATTAAGAGTACATACTACACATTGTAAAGGAAGATATAAACTGCAAGCCCAGTGTGTTTTCCTGAAATATGATTATGAAAAGATAACATTTTGAAGAGACTTTCAAGAAAGCCTGATAAGATTAGAATAATATCCTTAAATTAAAAAAACATTAAGAAGACCAAAACATGGTTAAAAAATTAATATTAATACAAGTTAGTTTGACCAGACTTTCTGATAACCATATTTAAGTTGATTGTACTTTTATCAAACCTCTAAAAATCTTCACATGTTCATGTCTATCACTTTATATACAGTTTATTGATATCTGAAACTCCAGTCCAATATCAAAAGCAGACATTAATCATAAATGCATTCAAAAACTTTTTTCCAAGTTATTATTCCATAAATTAGTTTTACTGGCTAAATTCGATACCTTTAAGATAACATACATTACAAAAAAGAAAATATAGATCCAGGTTTCTATTAATACATTAAGAAGACAAAAAAAATTGACTGAAAAATTAACATTAATACAATGTCGTTTGACCAGACTTTCTGATAGTCATATTTAAGTTGATTGTACTTTTATCAAGCCTCTAAAACTCTTCCTATTTTCATGTATATTAATTCATACGTAGTTCATTGATATCTGAAACTCCAGTCCGACATCAAAAGCAGAGATTAATCATCAATACATTCAAAACATTTCCCCAAATTATCATTATTACATAAATTAGTTTTTCTAACTAAATTCTGTACCTTTGAGATAACCAACATCACAAAAAGAAAACTACGGCATAGGTTTCCGTGGGGATATAGCTCAGTGGTAGAGCATTCGACTGCAGATCGAGAGGTCCCTGGTTCAAATCCGGGTGTCCCCTTTGTTTATACCTTAAAATTTAGGGAACGCCATTCAAATGGGACTTATAAAAATGTGTGGGTTTTCAAAAGTCTAATAATTGATAGCTATTACTCATGTCAATTTGTAAAATTAGCCAACGCTATCTTTTAAACAATTAAGAGTACATACTACACATTGTAAAGGAAGATATAAACTGCAAGCCCAGTGTGTTTTCCTGAAATATGATTATGAAAAGATAACATTTTGAAGAGACTTTCAAGAAAGCCTGATAAGATTAGAATAATATCCTTAAATTAAAAAAACATTAAGAAGACCAAAACATGGTTAAAAAATTAATATTAATACAAGTTAGTTTGACCAGACTTTCTGATAACCATATTTAAGTTGATTGTACTTTTATCAAACCTCTAAAAATCTTCACATGTTCATGTCTATCACTTTATATACAGTTTATTGATATCTGAAACTCCAGTCCAATATCAAAAGCAGACATTAATCATAAATGCATTCAAAAACTTTTTTCCAAGTTATTATTCCATAAATTAGTTTTACTGGCTAAATTCGATACCTTTAAGATAACATACATTACAAAAAAGAAAATATAGATCCAGGTTTCTATTAATACATTAAGAAGACAGAAAAATTGACTGAAAAATTAACATTAATACAATGTCGTTTGACCAGACTTTCTGATAGTCATATTTAAGTTGATTGTACTTTTATCAAGCCTCTAAAACTCTTCCTATTTTCATGTATATTAATTCATACGTAGTTCATTGATATCTGAAACTCCAGTCAGACATCAAAAGCAGAGATTAATCATCAATACATTCAAAACATTTCCCCAAATTATCATTATTACATAAATTAGTTTTTCTAACTAAATTCTGTACCTTTGAGATAACCAACATCACAAAAAGAAAACTACGGCATAGGTTTCCTTGGGGATATAGCTCAGTGGTAGAGCATTCGACTGCAGATCGAGAGGTCCCTGGTTCAAATCCGGGTGTCCCCTTTGTTTATACCTTAAAATTTAGGGAACGCCATTCAAATGGGACTTATAAAAATGTGTGGGTTTTCAAAAGTCTATTAATTGATAGCTATTACTCATGTCAATTTGTAAAATTAGCCAACGCTATCTTTTAAACAATTAAGAGTACATACTACACATTGTAAAGGAAGATATAAACTGCAAGCCCAGTGTGTTTTCCTGAAATATGATTATGAAAAGATAACATTTTGAAGAGACATTCAATGAAAGCCTGATAAGATTAGAATAATATCCTTAAATTAAAAAAACATTAAGAAGACCAAAACATGGTTAAAAAATTAATATTAATACAAGTTAGTTTGACCAGACTTTCTGATAACCATATTTAAGTTGATTGTACTTTTATCAAACCTCTAAAAATCTTCACATGTTCATGTCTATCACTTTATATACAGTTTATTGATATCTGAAACTCCAGTCCAATATCAAAAGCAGACATTAATCATAAATGCATTCAAAAACTTTTTTCCAAGTTATTATTCCATAAATTAGTTTTACTGGCTAAATTCGATACCTTTAAGATAACATACATTACAAAAAAGAAAATATAGATCCAGGTTTCTATTACTATATTAAGAAGACAGAAAAATTGACTGAAAAATTAACATTAATACAATGTCGTTTGACCAGACTTTCTGATAGTCATATTTAAGTTGATTGTACTTTTATCAAGCCTCTAAAACTCTTCCTATTTTCATGTATATTAATTCATACGTAGTTCATTGATATCTGAAACTCCAGTCCGACATCAAAAGCAGAGATTAATCATCAATACATTCAAAACATTTCCCCAAATTATCATTATTACATAAATTAGTTTTTCTAACTAAATTCTGTACCTTTGAGATAACCAACATCACAAAAAGAAAACTACGGCATAGGTTTCCTTGGGGATATAGCTCAGTGGTAGAGCATTCGACTGCAGATCGAGAGGTCCCTGGTTCAAATCCGGGTGTCCCCTTTGTTTATACCTTAAAATTTAGGGAACGCCATTCAAATGGGACTTATAAAAATGTGTGGGTTTTCAAAAGTCTAATAATTGATAGCTATTACTCATGTCAATTTGTAAAATTAGCCAACGCTATCTTTTAAACAATTAAGAGTACATACTACACATTGTAAAGGAAGATATAAACTGCAAGCCCAGTGTGTTTTCCTGAAATATGATTATGAAAAGATAACATTTTGAAGAGACTTTCAAGAAAGCCTGATAAGATTAGAATAATATCCTTAAATTAAAAAAACATTAAGAAGACCAAAACATGGTTAAAAAATTAATATTAATACAAGTTAGTTTGACCAGACTTTCTGATAACCATATTTAAGTTGATTGTACTTTTATCAAACCTCTAAAAATCTTCACATGTTCATGTCTATCACTTTATATACAGTTTATTGATATCTGAAACTCCAGTCCAATATCAAAAGCAGACATTAATCATAAATGCATTCAAAAACTTTTTTCCAAGTTATTATTCCATAAATTAGTTTTACTGGCTAAATTCGATACCTTTAAGATAACATACATTACAAAAAAGAAAATATAGATCCAGGTTTCTATTACTATATTAAGAAGACAGAAAAATTGACTGAAAAATTAACATTAATACAATGTCGTTTGACCAGACTTTCTGATAGTCATATTTAAGTTGATTGTACTTTTATCGAGCCTCTAAAACTCTTCCTATTTTCATGTATATTAATTCATACGTAGTTCATTGATATCTGAAACTCCAGTCAGACATCAAAAGCAGAGATTAATCATCAATACATTCAAAACATTTCCCCAAATTATCATTATTACATAAATTAGTTTTTCTAACTAAATTCTGTACCTTTGAGATAACCAACATCACAAAAAGAAAACTACGGCATAGGTTTCCGTGGGGATATAGCTCAGTGGTAGAGCATTCGACTGCAGATCGAGAGGTCCCTGGTTCAAATCCGGGTGTCCCCTTTGTTTATACCTTAAAATTTAGGGAACGCCATTCAAATGGGACTTATAAAAATGTGTGGGTTTTCAAAAGTCTAATAATTGATAGCTATTACTCATGTCAATTTGTAAAATTAGCCAACGCTATCTTTTAAACAATTAAGAGTACATACTACACATTGTAAAGGAAGATATAAACTGCAAGCCCAGTGTGTTTTCCTGAAAAATGATTATGAAAAGATAACATTTTGAAGAGACTTTCAAGAAAGCCTGATAAGATTAGAATAATATCCTTAAATTAAAAAAACATTAAGAAGACCAAAACATGGTTAAAAAATTAATATTAATACAAGTTAGTTTGACAAGACTTTCTGATAACCATATTTAAGTTGATTGTACTTTTATCAAACCTCTAAAAATCTTCACATGTTCATGTCTATCACTTTATATACAAATTATTGATATCTGAAACTCCAGTCCAATATCAAAAGCAGACATTAATCATAAATGCATTCAAAAACTTTTTTCCAAGTTATTATTCCATAAATTAGTTTTACTGGCTAAATTCGATACCTTTAAGATAACATACATTACAAAAAAGAAAATATAGATCCAGGTTTCTATTACTATATTAAGAAGACAGAAAAATTGACTGAAAAATTAACATTAATACAATGTCGTTTGACCAGACTTTCTGATAGTCAAATTTAAGTTGATTGTACTTTTATCAAGCCTCTAAAACTCTTCCTATTTTCATGTATATTAATTCATACGTAGTTCATTGATATCTGAAACTCCAGTCCGACATCAAAAGCAGAGATTAATCATCAATACATTCAAAACATTTCCCCAAATTATCATTATTACATAAATTAGTTTTTCTAACTAAATTCTGTACCTTTGAGATAACCAACATCACAAAAAGAAAACTATGGCATAGGTTTCCGTGGGGATATAGCTCAGTGGTAGAGCATTCGACTGCAGATCGAGAGGTCCCTGGTTCAAATCCGGGTGTCCCCTTTGTTTATACCTTAAAATTTAGGGAACGCCATTCAAATGGGACTTATAAAAATGTGTGGGTTTTCAAAAGTCTATTAATTGATAGCTATTACTCATGTCAATTTGTAAAATTAGCCAACGCTATCTTTTAAACAATTAAGAGTACATACTACACATTGTAAAGGAAGATATAAACTGCAAGCCCAGTGTGTTTTCCTGAAATATGATTATGAAAAGATAACATTTTGAAGAGACTTTCAAGAAAGCTTGATAAGATTAGAATAATATCCTTAAATTAAAAAAACATTAAGAAGACCAAAACATGGTTAAAAAATTAATATTAATACAAGTTAGTTTGACCAGACTTTCTGATAACCATATTTAAGTTGATTGTACTTTTATCAAACCTCTAAAAATCTTCACATGTTCATGTCTATCACTTTATATACAGTTTATTGATATCTGAAACTCCAGTCCAATATCAAAAGCAGACATTAATCATAAATGCATTCAAAAACTTTTTTCCAAGTTATTATTCCATAAATTAGTTTTACTGGCTAAATTCGATACAATTAAGATAACATACATTACAAAAAAGAAAATATAGATCCAGGTTTCTATTACTACATTAAGAAGACAGAAAAATTGACTGAAAAATTAACATTAATACAATGTCGTTTGACCAGACTTTCTGATAGTCATATTTAAGTTGATTGTACTTTTATCAAGCCTCTAAAACTCTTCCTATTTTCATGTATATTAATTCATACGTAGTTCATTGATATCTGAAACTCCAGTCCGACATCAAAAGCAGAGATTAATCATCAATACATTCAAAACATTTCCCCAAATTATCATTATTACATAAATTAGTTTTTCTAACTAAATTCTGTACCTTTGAGATAACCAACATCACAAAAAGAAAACTACGGCATAGGTTTCCGTGGGGATATAGCTCAGTGGTAGAGCATTCGACTGCAGATCGAGAGGTCCCTGGTTCAAATCCGGGTGTCCCCTTTGTTTATACCTTAAAATTTAGGGAACGCCATTCAAATGGGACTTATAAAAATGTGTGGGTTTTCAAAAGTCTAATAATTGATAGCTATTACTCATGTCAATTTGTAAAATTAGCCAACGCTATCTTTTAAACAATTAAGAGTACATACTACACATTGTAAAGGAAGATATAAACTGCAAGCCCAGTGTGTTTTCCTGAAATATGATTATGAAAAGATAACATTTTGAAGAGACTTTCAAGAAAGCCTGATAAGATTAGAATAATATCCTTAAATTAAAAAAACATTAAGAAGACCAAAACATGGTTAAAAAATTAATATTAATACAAGTTAGTTTGACCAGACTTTCTGATAACCATATTTAAGTTGATTGTACTTTTATCAAACCTCTAAAAATCTTCACATGTTCATGTCTATCACTTTATATACAGTTTATTGATATCTGAAACTCCAGTCCAATATCAAAAGCAGACATTAATCATAAATGCATTCAAAAACTTTTTTCCAAGTTATTATTCCATAAATTAGTTTTACTGGCTAAATTCGATACCTTTAAGATAACATACATTACAAAAAGAAAATATAGATCCAGGTTTCTATTACTACATTAAGAAGACAGAAAAATTGACTGAAAAATTAACATTAATACAATGTCGTTTGACCAGACTTTCTGATAGTCATATTTAAGTTGATTGTACTTTTATCAAGCCTCTAAAACTCTTCCTATTTTCATGTATATTAATTCATACGTAGTTCATTGATATCTGAAACTCCAGTCAGACATCAAAAGCAGAGATTAATCATCAATACATTCAAAACATTTCCCCAAATTATCATTATTACATAAATTAGTTTTTCTAACTAAATTCTGTACCTTTGAGATAACCAACATCACAAAAAGAAAACTACGGCATAGGTTTCCGTGGGGATATAGCTCAGTGGTAGAGCATTCGACTGCAGATCGAGAGGTCCCTGGTTCAAATCCGGGTGTCCCCTTTGTTTATACCTTAAAATTTAGGGAACGCCATTCAAATGGGACTTATAAAAATGTGTGGGTTTTCAAAAGTCTAATAATTGATAGCTATTACTCATGTCAATTTGTAAAATTAGCCAACGCTATCTTTTAAACAATTAAGAGTACATACTACACATTGTAAAGGAAGATATAAACTGCAAGCCCAGTGTGTTTTCCTGAAATATGATTATGAAAAGATAACATTTTGAAGAGACTTTCAAGAAAGCCTGATAAGATTAGAATAATATCCTTAAATTAAAAAAACATTAAGAAGACCAAAACATGGTTAAAAAATTAATATTAATACAAGTTAGTTTGACCAGACTTTCTGATAACCATATTTAAGTTGATTGTACTTTTATCAAACCTCTAAAAATCTTCACATGTTCATGTCTATCACTTTATATACAGTTTATTGATATCTGAAACTCCAGTCCAATATCAAAAGCAGACATTAATCATAAATGCATTCAAAAACTTTTTTCCAAGTTATTATTCCATAAATTAGTTTTACTGGCTAAATTCGATACCTTTAAGATAACATACATTACAAAAAAGAAAATATAGATCCAGGTTTCTATTACTACATTAAGAAGACAAAAAAATTGACTGAAAAATTAACATTAATACAATGTCGTTTGACCAGACTTTCTGATAGTCATATTTAAGTTGATTGTACTTTTATCAAGCCTCTAAAACTCTTCCTATTTTCATGTATATTAATTCATACGTAGTTCATTGATATCTGAAACTCCAGTCAGACATCAAAAGCAGAGATTAATCATCAATACATTCAAAACATTTCCCCAAATTATCATTATTACATAAATTAGTTTTTCTAACTAAATTCTGTACCTTTGAGATAACCAACATCACAAAAAGAAAACTACGGCATAGGTTTCCGTGGGGATATAGCTCAGTGGTAGAGCATTCAACTGCAGATCGAGAGGTCCCTGGTTCAAATCCGGGTGTCCCCTTTGTTTATACCTTAAAATTTAGGGAACGCCATTCAAATGGGACTTATAAAAATGTGTGGGTTTTCAAAAGTCTATTAATTGATAGCTATTACTCATGTCAATTTGTAAAATTAGCCAACGCTATCTTTTAAACAATTAAGAGTACATACTACACATTGTAAAGGAAGATATAAACTGCAAGCCCAGTGTGTTTTCCTGAAATATGATTATGAAAAGATAACATTTTGAAGAGACTTTCAAGAAAGCCTGATAAGATTAGAATAATATCCTTAAATTAAAAAAACATTAAGAAGACCAAAACATGGTTAAAAAATTAATATTAATACAAGTTAGTTTGACCAGACTTTCTGATAACCATATTTAAGTTGATTGTACTTTTATCAAACCTCTAAAAATCTTCACATGTTCATGTCTATCACTTTATATACAGATTATTGATATCTGAAACTCCAGTCCAATATCAAAAGCAGACATTAATCATAAATGCATTCAAAAACTTTTTTCCAAGTTATTATTCCATAAATTAGTTTTACTGGCTAAATTCGATACCTTTAAGATAACATACATTACAAAAAAGAAAATATAGATCCAGGTTTCTATTACTATATTAAGAAGACAGAAAAATTGACTGAAAAATTAACATTAATACAATGTCGTTTGACCAGACTTTCTGATAGTCATATTTAAGTTGATTGTACTTTTATCAAGCCTCTAAAACTCTTCCTATTTTCATGTATATTAATTCATACGTAGTTCATTGATATCTGAAACTCCAGTCCGACATCAAAAGCAGAGATTAATCATCAATACATTCAAAACATTTCCCCAAATTATCATTATTACATAAATTAGTTTTTCTAACTAAATTCTGTACCTTTGAGATAACCAACATCACAAAAAGAAAACTACGGCATAGGTTTCCGTGGGGATATAGCTCAGTGGTAGAGCATTCGACTGCAGATCGAGAGGTCCCTGGTTCAAATCCGGGTGTCCCCTTTGTTTATACCTTAAAATTTAGGGAACGCCATTCAAATGGGACTTATAAAAATGTGTGGGTTTTCAAAAGTCTATTAATTGATAGCTATTACTCATGTCAATTTGTAAAATTAGCCAACGCTATCTTTTAAACAATTAAGAGTACATACTACACATTGTAAAGGAAGATATAAACTGCAAGCCCAGTGTGTTTTCCTGAAATATGATTATGAAAAGATAACATTTTGAAGAGACTTTCAAGAAAGCCTGATAAGATTAGAATAATATCCTTAAATTAAAAAAACATTAAGAAGACAAAAACATGGTTAAAAAATTAATATTAATACAAGTTAGTTTGACCAGACTTTCTGATAACCATATTTAAGTTGAATGCATTTAAAAATATTTTTCCAAGTTATTATTCCATAAATTAGTTTTACTGCCTAAATTCTATACCTTTAAACGGCAAATCAACCTACAAATAATATTACTTATTTAGATAATGTATTTAACGATGTTTACAGGAAACTGTAGCCCAATTGTTTTCTAAATATAATTTGCAAGTAAAAACACTTACTAGTTCTTGTCCGGCCTTTTTGAAAAAAAGCTCAATTATCCATACACCACATTAGATGGTTCTTATGCTACCATATATATGGTCTGACAGTGACCATTGACCTAACAAGTGTATTGCATGTACAAGTGTCTATGTTGGAGCGTTATTAAAAGCTTAATTATTTATACACTGCATTAGGCAGCTCTCACACTAGCAAATACGCGGTCTGTCAGTGACCATTGACCTAACAGATGTATCGTTTTTATAAGTGGCATTTATAGACAAGTATTTTCACTCTAGCTCAGACAAGAGTATATTATGAGGCCCATTTATCAAGCTCCGAATGGAGCTTGAGGGCCCGTGTTTCTGGTGAGCCTGCAGGCTCACCAGAAACAGCAGTTATAAAGCAGAGGTCTAAAGACCGCTGCTCCATAACCCTGCCCACCTGCTCTGAGCAGACAGACATCACCACAATTCAACCCGATTGAGTACGATCGGGTTGATTGACACCCCCAGCTGGCGGTCGATTGGCCGCGAATCTGCAGGGTGCAATGCTGAATACAGAGAGCGTATTGCTCTCCGCATTCAGCGAGGTCTGTCAGACCTGATCTGCACTGTCGGATCAGTTCCGACAGAGTTTGATAAATAGGCCTCTGTATATAAACCTAGGGAGTAGTGACAGCGAGTTAAACGCTGCTAAATTCTTTACTCTATCGCCACTATACAATTGCATTATTCACAAGTATCTACTAATCTGTGGCTCTCCTAAATCAGTCTTCACGCATGACCTCCAACGTTAATTAATTTAATAGTTAATCCACAGATAGGCAGTCTTTTGAATAGCTGCATATTATTTGTGCACTAGTAACGCTGTTAGTTATACTTATAGGGTAAAGTGGCTTACATCTCAGTACGCTTGTGTACATTAGCCATACACATATATACCTATATCCTCCAGGAATCTTTTCAAGCAATTTAGTCTATGCAAGTATTTGGAATCCTACAAGGCCAATACACATATCCTAATGTGGGATTAACTATCCACCTTGATACTACTTAGACATACTGGGGGTATCCTGGACACCGATTACCTGCAGAGTATACATATTCACTGACTTCTTTTAACACTATATAATTCATTAGAGGTTTATACTTTATTTTGACAATGAGATAACACTGGTTCTCATGTAGATACCCTGTGGCTTTGATATTTGACCCCTCAATGTTAGGGATTTATTAATGACATTAAGTCACAGCACCTATTATCTAGAGTGGCACATTAACTGTGCAATCGCCACAGCTGATCTATGGTAACTCCAACCACTTGTGTATACATTACACTGTAAATTTGTATTCATAAATTGAGACTGTCAGTACTTTTAGCCTACTGGTCATTTAATAATGGTCTCCATGATAAAGTAGCAACTGAGTTTTTAGTGTTTTCACCAATTTTAAGTTATGTAATAATAAAGAATATTTTTATTTCTTAACAATTCATCTCAATAATTCTTCACAATGAAGGGATGAGTGTTGTTGTATGTATCCTGTCCAGTCCTATTTTGGAATTGTAAATAAATACTTTCAGTTGATACATAGCACCTTTTGTAACTGATATAACATTACGTCACCCTTTAGTGAAGATCTATATATATTTGAACAATCCTTCTCCTAATCAATATAAGTAGTGCCATTGTCTCTCTAATACACTTTAAAATGGCCGCCTGATCCCTCCTTTCCCTTACATCACCCTCCAGCTTCCACTGAGTATTCCTAGTCGATCCTGTGCATTCCCATGTATCACGCATACCCAATGCGGCGGTTTAGTCAAGGGAGACATTTGAAGAAACAAAAATAAATGTTCAATATCATAGTGGTGGTTATATGTGATGGACCATTGTGCTTTCCCTTTATCTACCCTTGTTATGTCTTAATTTAAAGACTTTGTTAATAAGATTCTTTAACTTGATATAAAATAAAGGTAGTGTTGCTCTTTTATGATCTACGCAGAATAATAAAGATTTAAATTATCTGCATAGGCAAAGTGAGCAAATTATTATAAAATCTTATTACAGACCATAAGTAGAAGTTCAGATTGGAGTGTGAATCTGAATAGGTAGATTGCTGTGCAGTATAACATATACTAATATTAGGAACAGAGTCAAAGTTTAAAGTATTCCACTTCCTGTCTTCACGCACACACACACTCACTCTAAAATATATACAGATCCCAGTCAAAACACTCAATCCAAATAATGCAGTATATGTAAGGCGAGTCTTTCAGTGAGGGTTTATAGCAGGCGGAGATATGATACTGAGTGTGGTAACAGATACTGATGTTTGAGAGATTATGAAAGTTCAAGGCAGTTCCGGTCTTTATGAAAAAAGTAAGCGTAATGACAAAGGTAAGTATAACAAGCATAAATATATATTCCCAGTTGTTAACTTGTATAGTATACGATACCCAGTAACTTTGAAGAGGAGCCCTGGGAGATCACAGCCGTTTGCGGTCAGAAGCTGTGTGTGTGCGGCTTAGTTCTGGGACGCGGAAAGAAGATCCGGCTGCGTAGTAATAAGGTTCGATAGAGAGTTCAGAAAGAACTGTAGTTGTATCCAGCGAATCCTGTGAGTAACAAGTTAAGAACTTGTCGAGGTATGACCTGAAGGGGTAGAAATAAGATACTAACAAGTGTTAGCAACCAAGTCACTTCAATTTTCGGGCAAGGACTGATTGTAAAAGCAGCCTTATAAAGGGAGGAGAATGAGCTGGGAGGGGATAGCCCTTAAAGGGATATCACATTTCCCCCCCATCAAGGAACCACCCCTGAGGATCCCAAATGAGGTCTCCCAGGATAACCTAGGTGAAAGTTTCTAACCAATCGGGGAGCATGAATGTCAGTAGAGAGTTGCCAGGAGTTATCCTCGGAACCGTAACCCCTCCATTTAACCAAATACTCTAGACGACGCAGTCGTATTCTAGAGTCTAGAATAGACTCAACTTCAAATTCCTCCTGATTGTTAACTAGAATAGGTGGTGGATGGTTCTGACTATGAGCAGTAGAGTCAGCTGTATAAGGTTTCAAGAGCGAGACATGAAATGTAGGATGGAGTTTACAAGATTCAGGCAATATTAACCTAGCAGAGTTAGGATTAACAACTTTGTCAATAGAAAACGGTCCAATGAATTGATTAGCTAACTTTTTACAAGGAACTTGTAATTTGAGATTTCTTACAGACAATAAAACCTGATCCCCTATTTGGTATGGTGGACTTGGTCAGTGATGTTTATCATAGTAACGTTTTTGATAATTCTTTCCATTTGATAAATGAAACTTTAGGATATCTAACCGTTCCTGAAGGTTATTTGTAAATTATTTAGCATATGGTGAACTAACCTCAGTCTTTGTAATGGATATGGTGTTTGGATTGTACCCATAAGTGGCAAAAAAGGGTGTCATCTTAAAGGGACACTGTAACCAAAATTTTTCTTTCGTGATTCAGATTGAGCATGAAATTTTAAGCAACTTTCTAATTTACTCCTATTATCAAATTTTCTTCATTCTCTTGGTATCTTTATTTGAAATTCAAGAATGTAAGTTGGGTTGTCCTCGCTGATTGGTGGATAGATTCATCCACCAATAAAAAAGTGCTGTCCAGAGTACTGAAACAAAAAAAAAAGCTTAGATGCCTTCTTTTTCAAATAATGATAGCAAGAGAACGAAGAAAAATTGAAAATAGGAGTAAATTAGAAAGTTGCTTAAAATTTCATGCTCAATCTGAATCCCGAAAGAAAAATTTTGGTTACAGTGTCCCTTTAATGGAAGCTGAAAGAGAATTGTTGTACGAGAATTCTGCCATTGGAAGATAAGTTATCCAATCATCTTGTAAGTGGGTAATGGAACATCTTAGGTATTGTTCTAACATTTGATTTACTCTTTCAGTTAGCCCATTGGTCTGTGGGTGAAATGCTGTGGAATATCTAGAGTCAACTTTGATTAGTTTGCATAAAGATTTCCAAAAAGAACCCATGTAATTTTACTATATAATCTAGAAATGTTCTAGCGGTTGTTAATGCTGAGGGTAAACCTTTCAAAGGTATGAAATGTGCAAGACGTGTTAAATGATCAATTACTACTAAAATTGTGGTAAAATGTTGTGAATTCGGGAGGTCGACAATAAAATCCATGGAAATGGTACTCCATGGCTTATCTAGAATTGGCAGAGGTGATAAGAGGCCTATAGGTCTTTTATGTTCCACTTTGTTTCTTGCACACACGTCACAATTAGATACATAATTGTAAATAGTGTGATTCATATCTGGCCACCAGAAAGTTCTTCTGGTTTTTTCAATGGTCTTTTGGATACCAGGATGACCAGATAGGGTTCCATCATGGGTTTGTTTCAAGATGGATCTTCTAAGTGTTGAGGGTATAAATAGTTGAGAGTTATGATATAATCCAGTTTTTGAATCCTTGTTACAGGATGGGGGTATATCAATTTTAGTTTTTAAGATCTCAGATATTTCTCTTTCTAGAGTAGTTAAAACTCCTATGAATCTTTCTTCAGTTATTATAGAATCATGTTTTATATAATGGTTATTGTCATATATTCTGGATAAGGCATCTGCCTTTGTATTTAGACTTCTGGGTTTGTAGCTAATTAGAAAATTAAATCGGTCTAAGAATATAGACCAGCGGGCTTGTCTTGCAGTAAGAGTTTTGCTCATCTTTAGATATTCAAGATTTTTGTGGTCTGTATAAATAATAAATGGGAGACTAGATCCTTCAAATAGGTGTCTCCATTGTTCTAAGGAACATTTTATTGCAAGGAGCTCTTTATCTCCTATACTATAGTTGTTTTCGGTCATGAGTTAGCATCCTTGAGTAAAAAGCGATAGGATGAGTCTCTGTATTTTCTTTATTCTTCTGTGATAGAATAGCTCCTATTCCAGTATTAGTATAAACTGAGATTCGAAGTCTGGGATTGCAAGTACTGGAGCTGTTGTAAATTGTTTCTTTAGAGAATCAAAAGATAACTGTGCTTCATCTGTCCATTTATATTTTTGTTTTTTACTAGTTAGTGTTGTAAGTGGTTTAACAATTGTTGAGAATTTTTTTATAAACTTTCGGTAAAAATTTGAGAAACCAATGAATCTTTGTAAGGCCTTTACAGTAGTTGGAACTGGCCAATTAAGTATAGAAGTTACCTTTTCTGGGTCCATTTTTATCTTATTCGGTGTAATGATATAACCTAAATATTTTATCTCCTGAACATGGAAAAAACATTTTTCCATTTTAGCATACAATTTATGTTCCTTTAACCTAGTGAGCACCCAGCGTACATGTTTTACATGCTCCTTCAAATTCTTAGAATAAATGAGTATGTCATCCAAGTATATTATAACGCATACATCAGTTAGATCACGGAAAATTTCATTAATGAAGTGTTGGAAGGTTGCTGGTGCGTTACTTAAACCAAATGGCATTACATTGTATTGATAAAGGCCATATCTTGTTCGGAAAGCAGTCTTCCATTCGTCACCTTGTTTGATTCTTATAAGATTATAAGCCCCTTTTAGATCTAGTTTGGAATAAATGGTGGCTCCATGTAACCGTTCAAGGAGTTCCGGTATTAGTGGAAGAGGATATCTGTTTTTTACCGTTATGTTATTTAGAGCTCTATAATCTATGATTGGCCGTATAGTACGTCCTTGTTTCTAACTAGAAACATACCTGCTGCTGCAGGAGAGGTTGAATGAGAGATGAACCCTTTACGTAAGTTCTCATCTAGATATGATCTTACGAAAGTTAATTCGTTTTGAGAAAGGGGATATATCTTTCCGTGAGGTATCTGACTGCCAGGTATTAAATCAATTGGGCAGTCAAATTCCCTATGTGGAGGTAGACTCTCTGCCTCTTTCATGTTGAAAACCTCTGCCAGATCCTGATAAGGTCTGGGTAGAGCATTCTCCAATGAAGCTAAAATACAATGTGGATAGCATGTTTTTAAACAGTATGGAGAATTTAGCTTTAATTCGTTTACCGTCCAGTCAATGTTTGTATTATGTTTTTGTAACCATATGTAACCAAGAATAAAAGTGTGTAGCGAAATGGGAATTAAATCAAATGTGATATACTCAGTATGCCCGTCTTTTGTGGTTATGAGTAGTGGTATAGTGTGATGGGTGATTGGTCCATGTTGTGTAAGTGAACCATCTATCAATTTAACAAAGACAGGTTTTGCTTTGCACACAATCGTAATTTTATTATTTTTAACAAAGGTTGTATAAATATAGTTTCCTGATGCCCCTGAATCAATCAAGGCTTTGGATTGGATGTTTTTCTGATCCCACTGTAATGAGAAAGATAAAGTCATTTGGGTATCTAATGTTAAATTGTATAATTGAATTTTTTGAAAATGCTTACCCTTCTTTTGTTTGAGAAGTAGAGGGCATGTAGCAACTGTATGCTCCTTGTGAGCGCAATAGAGACATCATTTCTCTAGTCTTCTCCTGGATTTCTCCTCTGGAGTGAGAGGGCCTTTGATGACTCCTATTTCCATGGGAGTACTGGAGACAGAAGGTTTTTCATAAGAAGGAGTGTAGACAGGGTATCTTTTAGGTGTGGTCTCATATCCGGCTCTTTCTGCTTTTCTTTCGCGGAGTCTGAGGTCCAACGTAGTACTCAGCTTTATAAGAGCTGAAAGAGTATCAGGGATCTCTAAACATGAGAGTTCATCCTTTAATCCTTCCGAAAGTCCCAAACGAAATTGGTTTCTGAGTCTGATTTCGTTCCATTGTGAATCATTTGACTACATCTGAAATTCAGTTATGTATTCCTCAACCGTGCGTTTCCCCTGTTTTATTGAGCGTAGCTTGGTTTCTGCAGTAATTTGTGTGTTTGAATCTTCATAGAGATTTGCCATAGCAAAAAAGAAATCCTGTAATGAGTCTAGAATGGGATTGTTATTTTCAAAAAACCTGTTAGCCCAAGATCTGGGTTCTCCTTGTAAAAAAGAGATAGTTGTACACACTTTAATTCTTTCTGAATGGTACGTGCGGGGCCTTAAGGAAAAAAACAGATGACATGCATTTTTAAAATCCCTAAACTCATTACGTTTTCCAGAAAATGGTTGTGGATATTGAATATGAGGTTCTGGATAATCTGTGGTTTTTGTAGGAAAGCATTCTTTTATTAAAGCTTTTAGTGCAACCATTTCAGCTTATACTTCTGTTAAACCTTTATTTAAGTAATCAAGTTTTTGGTAGACATTGGTTAATTCATTTTTTACCTCCTGAGGATTCATTTTGCAGGTAATACAGAATTATCCCTGATGTCTATACTTTTTATGTTTTTATTAGGCCCGAAAATTATGTTATGTCTTAATTTAAAGACTTTGTTAATAAGATTCTTTAACTTGATATAAAATAAAGGTAGTGTTGCTCTTTTATGATCTAAGCAGAATAATAAAGATTTAAATTATCTGCATAGGCAAAGTGAGCAAATTATTATAAAATCTTATTACAGACCATAAGTAGAAGTTCAGATTGGAGTGTGAATCTGAATAGGTAGATTGCTGTGCAGTATAACATATACTAATATTAGGAACAGAGTCAAAGTTTAAAGTATTCCACTTCCTGTCTTCACGCACACACACACTCACAGATCCCAGTCAAAACACTCAATCCAAATAATGCAGTATATGTAAGGCGAGTCTTTCAGTGAGGGTTTATAGCAGGCTGAGATATGATACTGAGTGTGGTAACAGATACTGATGTTTGAGAGATTATGAAAGTTCAAGGCAGTTCCGGTCTTTATGAAATAAGTAAGCGTAATGACAAAGGTAAGTATAACAAGCATAAATATATATTCCCAGTTGTTAACTTGTATAGTATACGATAGCCAGTAACTTTGAAGAGGAGCCCTGGGAGATCACAGCCATTTGCGGTCAGAAGCTGTGTGTGTGCGGCTTAGTTCCGGGACGCGGAGAAAGAAGATCCGGCTGCGTAGTAATTAGGTTTGATAGAGAGTTCAGAAAGAACTGTAGTTGTATCCAGCGAATCCTGTGAGTAACAAGTTAAGAACTTGTCGAGGTATGACCTGAAGGGGTAGAAATAAGATACTAACAAGTGTTAGCAACCAAGTCACTTCAATTTTCAGGCAAGGACTGATTGTAAAAGCAGCCTTATAAAGGGAGGAGAATGAGCTGGGAGGGGATAGCCCTTAAAGGGATATCACAACCCTTTATCTAGAAGCATCAAGGAGAGGCAGCCCACTGACACACCGGATGCTCACTCTTCCATATGTTAGTGTCAGCATTCAGCAGTATAAATCCATGACTGAGGGACAGCTAAAGGGAACGCACACTATGCATATAACCACCACTATGGTACTAAGCATTTATTTATTTTTTTCCTTCAAATGCCTCCTTGACTTAACAGGTGCATTGCATGCATGAAACATGGGAATGCGCAGGTTCGACTAGGAACACTCAGTGGAAGCTGGAGGCTGACATCAGGGAAAGAAGGGGTCAGGTGGCCATTTCAAAATGGACAGAGAAGAATTAGCTGATTGAACTTTTATCAAGCCTCTAAAAATCTTCACATTTTAATGTATATCACTTCACACATAGCTCATTGATATCTGAAACTCCAGTCAGATATCAAAAACAGACATTAATCATAAATATATAAAAAAAAAAATTAAATTATTATTATTACATAATATAATTTTTCTGACTAAATTCGGTATCATTAAAGGGACAGTATACACTCATTTTCAAATAACTGCATGTAATAGACACTACTATTAAGAATAAGATACACAGATACTGATATAAAAATCCAGTATAAAACTGTTTAAAAACATACTTAGAAGCTTTCAGTTTAGCTCTGTGTAAAAGGTAGCTGGAAAGCCCACTGCAAGTGGTAAATAAGACTCTCCCCCCTCCCCCTTCTTTTGCATATGAAAAGACCCTTTACACAAACAGGAGCAAGCTGGAGATGGTAGCTGACAGTATTCTCATAAAAATTTTGGGCTTGGTTAAGAGTCTGAAAATCAGAGCAATGCTATTTAAAAATAAGCAAAACTATATTTGAAAAAAAAAACAAACTGTGGTCTATATAAATAGATCATCTACAAAATATTTATGCAAAGAAAAAATGAGTGTATAATGTCTCATTAAGATAACAAACATCACAAAAAGAAAACTATGGAAAATTTTACTGTGGGAATATAGCTCAGTGGTAGAGCATTTGTCTACAGGATGAGAGGTCCCTGGTTCGAATAAGTGTACATACTATACATTATAAATGAAGATATTAACTGCAATCCCTATGTGTTTTCCAGAAAAATTATTATGAAAAAATAACCTTTTGAGGAAACTTTCAAGAAAGCCTTAGAATGATATCCTAAAAATTATAATAACATTAAGAAGACCAAAAAAAATGGTTAAGAAATTTACATTAATACAAGGTAATCTGAATAGTCTTTCTGATAGCCATATTTAAGTTGATTGTACATTTATCAAGCCTCTAAAAATCTTCGCATTTTCATGTATATCACTTCATATACAGTTTATTGATATCTGAAACTCAAGTCAAATATAAAAAGCAGACACATATCATAAATGCATTCCAAAACATGTTTCCAAGGCTCTGGTTTCCGAATACTCATCACAGTAAATGTGGTCTGGATGTTTTTTTCTATAATATAGATAAACACATGCTTTTTAAACAATTTTTCAAAAGCACTAAGTAGCCTTATTTCCAGATCAGCCAGGCGATCATCTAAGATGGGTGTGCCAAGGTGAAGGTTAGGCCACTGCCTTAGGCCTCAGCAGTCTGGTCAACAGTGCTTTGATCAACAGCAATCTGTCAAATAGAGGTATATTTAATGACCTATGGATTTATTCACTATGGAGCAGGGTTGGACTTGTTACGTATGTCCCTTTAAATTTAGATTTGTTCCAGAAGGAATAGATTGTTTATAAGAAATAAACAGTTCTACTGCTTTTGAGTGTAATATAGCCTTAGAGAGATGTGGTGTTTACCAGTAATAAAACCACAAAAGTGATAGGCAGATTGGACGTTTGTATAAAGAGTGCTCAGAGCAGGTAAGGCTTTTAGAATACCAGTAAAGGATGCAGAGCAGAGTTTACACAGAAAGTTATCAAGTAGGTAATACAGCAGTGAGGTAAGTAAACTGTCGGCAATACTCAGATGTAACAGAGCAATGGAAGTATATGTTTGTGTGATTGCGTTCACACTGTTACTCACAGAGACCGGGTGCTGCAGCTGTCCGTCTGCACAGGCTGTTAGGAAGCGTTGTAACCGCAGAGGTTTAGGATTGCTGGCGGTTCCTGAAGAGCGATCCTGCAGAGAATAGAATACCAGGTGGTAATGGTAGTAAGGAGACGCCAGGCAGTAGATGATGACGTCAGAGAAAGTCCGATCTGCCACAGAGATGTAACATTGTTTCTCACTGCAAAAAAAGTATCAAAGAGGTAAACAAACAAAGTTAATGCTTCAGGGCTGATGCTTGAGGTAACGACTGTAGACTTCAATAAACCAGCACTGAATGATGGAAGGAGGAGTCCTTTTAACAGGGTGGTTGTCAGTAGTTAGTACTAAAGGTGGAATTGTTGAAATAAGGCAGTAAAGGAGGAATGGGACATGACATACTCCCCCCTTAAAGGAAACACCAAAGGTGTATCAAGGAGCAGGACGATCCGGGTTCTGGCGATGGAAAAGGGAAACCAGACTGTCGGCAAACAAGTTAGTTGAAGGCTCCCAAGAGTCCTCTGAAGAATCATAACCGAGCCAGTGCACAAGATACTGGAGTACACCATTGCGGCGTTTAGAATCCAAAATGGACTGGACCTCATAGTCCTGGTCAGGTTGAGGAGTCAGTAGTAAGTGCTGAGTTGCAGGAGTGTCTGAGACACAAGGTTTAACGAGTGATATATGGAACGTAGGATGGATGCGGAAATGAGGAGGCAACTCAAGCTTAACAGTTAGGGGATTCCGAATCTCCACAATTGGAAAAGGTCCTATGAAAAGTTTATTCAATTTTCTGCAGGTATTTGGGAGTCTGAGATGTTTGGTAGCTAGCCAAACTTTATCGCCAACTTTGTAAGGAGGGTGAGGTCTGTGCCGAAGATCATAGTATTTCTTGTAAGAAGCCTGAGAGGCTTTAATGTTATCTTGTATGATTGAGTAGGTTTGGTTTAAGTTATTAACCAAATCAGACACTTGGGGACAAGGGGAATCAATGGCAGAAAAAGGTTGAAAGTGAGGATGATGACCCAAGTTAATGTAGAAGGGTGAGAATTCTGTGGATGAATTGGTGGTGTTGTTGTAGGCAAATTCTGCAAGACTTAGGTAGTCCATCCAGGAGTCTTGCTTGTGTGAACAGAAACAGCATAGAAATTGCTCCAACCATTGATTGGTTCTTTCACACTGTCCATTGCCTTGCGGATGGTAGGACGTGGTCAAAAGTTGTTGCATGTGTAGAGCTTTGCACAGTGCCTTCCAGAACCTAGAGGTGAACTGGCTGCCCCTATCGCTTAGTACAGTGGTGGGTATTCCATGAAGACGTATTATTTCCTTAATGAACAGGTCAGCAGTTTTCTGAGCAGTAGGAAGAGATGCTAAAGGCAGGAAATGGGCCATCTTGGAGAAGGTATCTACCACAACTAATATAGTTGTGTTACCGGAAGAACATGGAAGATCGATAATGAAATCCATGGAGACAGTACTCCATGGTCGTTTTGGTATAGGTAAAGGTTGTAAGAGCCCTAGAGGTCTTTGGTGGGAAGGTTTGGTAGTTGCACATATGTCACAAGATGTCACATGCTGTTAAACTGTTGATCTCATAGCTGGCCACCAGAAAGACCTCTGTAAAAGTCATAAGTCTTGTGAATTCCTAAATGGCCCGCGAGGGGGGAATCATGGTTGGCTTCTAGAACTCTCTTACGCATACTAGGAGGCACATAAAGTCTGTTACCATGTCTGTAAATCACCTGCGAATCCTGAGATAGTAGGTGAGTGGGTAAAGTGGTATCATTCTGTTGATATGATAACAACTCTTGTAGAGGTTGAGTGAGTAAGGCAAGAATATTAGCTCTAGGAATTACAGCAGTCGGCTGTGGTGTAGAGGGGGGTCTGTGATCCTTTTTTGAAAGAGCGTCGGCCTTTCCGTTTTTATTACCGGGTCTGTAGGTGATAACAAATGGGAACCTAGAGAAATATAGATGCCAATGTAACTGTCTGCTGGATAATGTGCGACTTGAAAGGAGGTATTGGAGGTTTTTATGGTCCATATATATGGTAAGTAAATGTCTCCACTGATCGAATGAGCACTTAATAGCTAACAGTTCTTTTTTCACCCACCGGGTAGTTTAGCTCCGGAGGTGTTAAAAGTCTTGAGAAGTAGCATATCGGGTGCAGTGGGTCTTGTGGGGTCGATCTTTGAGAGAGGATAGATGCAATGGCATAATCGGATGCGTCTACCTTGAGGACTAGGTAGTTTGATGTGTCTGGGATTTGCAACACAGGAGATGTGACAAAACAAGACTTGAGGTGGTTAAATGCTTTTGTACAAGTATTATCCCACTTAAATGTGGGTGTGTTCTTTGTCAGTTCAGTAAGTGGCTTAGATATGGCAGCAAAGTTATGAATGAAGCGTCTGTAGAAATTAGCGAATCCGAGGAAACGCTGTACCTCTTTTTTATTCCTAGGTGTGGGCCAGTGTTGTATGGTGGAAATCTTGTTATTGTCCATTTTTATTTCATTCTGGTTTATGACGTACCCTAGGAATGATATCTCGGTTAAGTGGAATATACATTTTTCAATCTTGGCACATAAGTTGTGTGTACGTAACCTGGATAGGACAGTTCTAACGTGTTGGATATGTTCTGTGTAACTGCTGGAGTAAATGAGGATATCGTCCAAATAAACAACTAAAAAAGCATCTAAGATATCACGGAAGATATCATTAATAAAACACTGAAATGTTGCCGGTGCGTTACACAGACTGAAAGCAGTTAGCCATTCGTCACCGGACCTTATTCTAACAACGTTGTAGGCACCTCTTAAATCAAGTTTTGTGAAATATTTGGCACCTCTTAACCTCTCTATCTACTCTGGAATGAGAGGTAGGGGGTATCTGTTTTTCTTTGTGTTTTTGTTTAACTCCCTATAATTGATTATAGGGCACAGAGACCCGTCCTTGTTTTTGACAAAGAACATCCCAGCGCCAGCTGGGGATGTAGAAGGACGTATAAATCCTTTCTTTAGATTATCTTCAATGTACATTTTGAGATGGGATAACTCAGGTTTGGAAAGTGGGTATATGTGCCCGTAAGGGATAGTTACCCCAGGAAGTAGGTCAATAGGGCAATCATAGGGTCTGTGTGGAGGAAGTGTGTCTGTCACTTTTTTATCGAAAACGTCAGAAAATTCTGCATATTCTGTAGGGAGTTTAGGTGTGACTGCAGCGAAGAGGATAGCAGATGAACAACAAGTGGTAGAACAGTAAGAGGAAGGAAAAGTGAGTGACAGGTTCTTCCAATGGATAAGAGGCTCATGGAGACATAACCAGGACAACCCTAAAACTAAAGGGTAAATAGGAGAAGAAATAATGTCGAAAGATAAAGACTCTGAGTGGCCCTGAGTGGTAGTGAGTGTAATGGGAACAGTGTGGTGAGTTACTGGCCCAGTGGAGAGATTCGTACCATCAATCACTCTAAGAGGCTGTGGATTGCTTTTGGAAATAATAGGTATTTTATTGCGTTTAACCAAATCAATATCGATGTAATTGCCACATGCTCCTGTGTCCACGATGGCTTCAGTCTTGAGGCTGTGATGGTCCCACTGTAAAATTAAGGGTAGCATTATATTCCCAGGTACTTTCCCTTTTAATTGAGAGAATTGCGGAAAAGAGAAAGACTTACCGTCTTTCTGTTTTGAAAGTGAAGGGCAGTCCTTGACTATATGGTTGGAAGAGGCGCAATACATACAAAGATTCAGGGATCTACGCCTTGATTTCTCCTGGGGTGTGAGAGGACCCCTAATAAAACCGATCTCCGTGGGCTGGTCAGTATTAGTAGACTGAAAAGGTGGTGGAGAAGGCGGCTTACATACAGGGTGCGTAGTCAAAGCCTTCTCTAATTTCCTTTCTCTAATACGTCGGTCAATACTGATGCAAGCAGCATATAAATCATCTAAAATTTGAGGTACTCCAGTCCTGGAGAGTTCGTCCTTTATCTCCTCCGTAAGACCTAGCCTGAACTGGTTGCGAAGGGAGATTTCATTCCATAAGGAATCCCTAGCCCAGATCTTGAACTGGGTGATGTAATGTTCTACTGGCAGCTTACTCTGTTTTAGTGCCCTGAGCTTGGTCTCAGCTGTTGACGATATGGGTCATCAAATAGATGGGAGAGGGCATTCATAAAGCCATCTAGGGAATTTAGAATAGGATCTTGGGTCTCATAAAGTGAGTCGGCCCAAGCTCTTGGTTCACCTCTCATATAGGAGAGGATAGTGAGGACTTTGGTCCTATCATTTGGATAGGTTTTAGGTCTTAATTCAAACAATAATAGGCAAGCATTCCTAAATTGCTTAAAACTGGTTCTGTCACCAGTGAAATTCTCTGGTAGAGATGCCTGTGGTTCAGAACCCTTAGTGGTGAGGGTTTCACGAAGACAGGCTCTAAGATTTTGATTATCTCCCTGCAAATCCCTGAATGCTTGGGAGAGATTATCCATTTGCTGGGTTAGGTTTTGCACACGTGCAGCAAGATCCCCTGGATCCATTATCTGTAATATTTTAAGGCTGGTTCATTATGTAATGACCTATGGATTTATTCACTATGGAGCAGGGTTGGACTTGTTATGTATGTCCCTTTAAATTTAGATTTGTTCCAGAAGGAATAGATTGTTGTGTTATAAGAAATAAACAGTTCTACTGCTTTTGAGTGTAATATAGCCTTAGAGAGATGTGGTGTTTACCAGTAATAAAACCACAAAAGTGATAGGCAGATTGGACGTTTGTATAAGGAGTGCTCAGAGCAGGTAAGGCTTTTAGAATACCAGTAAAGGATGCAGAGCGGAGTTTACACAGAAAGTTATCAAGTAGGTAATACAGCAGTGAGATAAGTAAACTGTCGGCAATACTCAGATGTAACAGAGCAATGGAAGTATATGTTTGTGTGATTGCGTTCACACTGTTACTCACAGAGACCGGGTGCTGCAGCTGTCCGGCTGCACAGGCTGTTAGGAAGCGTTGTAACCGCAGAGGTTTAGGATTGCTGGCGGTTCCTGAAGAGCGATCCTGCAGAGAACAGAATACCAGGTGGTAATGGTAGTAAGGAGACGCCAGGCAGTAGATGATGACGTCAGAGAAAGTCCGATCTGCCACAGAGATGTAACGTTGTTTCTTACTGCAAAATTAATATCAAAGAGGTAAACAAACAAAGTTAATGCTTCAGGGCTGATGCTTGAGGTAACGACTGTAGACTTCAATAAACCAGCACTGAATGATGGAAGGAGGAGTCCTTTTGTCAGTAGTCAGTACTAAAGATGGAATTGTTGAAATAAGGCAGTAAAGGAGGAATGGGACATGACAGTATAGTTCTATTCACTATTCTGTTAAATGCTAAAATATCATCATTGCAGGTTAATATTTCTTGTGATGAAAGCAGCAATTGGTGGATTATTAGCTTTCTCCAACACAGCTTAAGGAATTGCAGCCATCTTGGGTCACTGCATGGACATGCCCCCTAAATGACAATATTTTTATCTGGAATTTGGAAGAAAGGGTTTAGGGGTTAATAGAGTAGTTTTGGTATATACTAGGTTTAAAATATAATTTATTATTATATCAGCAGTAATCTCCAGGAAATGTTGGAGAACTTATCTTAGCAGTTGCCAACCAATAAAATGTATATACGTAACAATGTATTTGTTAAAATCAATATTTATTCCTTCATTCTAGATTAGTTACCTGTATAGACACCTTGAATTATATTTATGTAGAAACTAGATTATGAACCAATTATATGTCTATAACAATTTTCTATACAAAACAGAATTTAAAATGCACCTCTAAAAATTAACCTTACTGACAATGAGTCACTTGTTAAAATATCACAATGAAAATACCAGAATATGGGGCGGAGCCAGCTAGTAGAGAGAAGACGTGCTTAACATAACTCCTGCCATAGTTGATCGCAAAAACATTTTAAATCAATATTTATGCCTACAGTATCGTGCTGCAGCTTTTTTCTTGTATCCTGACAGATATAAGAGCACACATCTGTGCACTTTTCGAGCCTAAAAAAGCTAGAATCTGGTTGCTTTCACTGTTCTATCAGTGAGAGGCCTGCAGATCGAGATGGACAGACCAGCCGCAACAAGCCCTTCTGCAGCTTCTGGAACCCCGGCAATTACTAAACAGGAAGGCCCCTCTTGGGAGGATACTTCTACACATTAGAATACACTGAACGGTCTGCCGTGGGGTCTGGAGACGGTGGGAGACTGAAGGCGGCGATCTCAAAGCCTGATACGGCAGGAACGTAAAGAGCGCCATTTTAGAATTGACTATGGAGAGTATGGCGGATATCTACGTGGCGCTGCAAGTCTGCATGGAAGAGTTTGAGGGCAGGATGTGTATAAGATTTGATCGTCTCCTGTCTCTCATGGCAGAAACACATGCAGAGCTGGTTCCTGATAAACTAGAGATGGCTATATCTGCGGCCCCTTGTGTACAGGGTAGTGATACGCAAGCTGTTACAACCCAGCCCTCGGATATCTATGTGCAGCCCTCAACTGTGCTTAGGGGGTTGTGGAGCAGCCACATTACTGATTCGTACAGCGCAGCACCATATATTTGCGGACCTGCTAAAGAAGAGACAGCTCACGATCTCTGATATGGGGATCGAGGCATCCCAGGGACTTGGGAGAGAGAAGATAAATTATGCTTTCAGCTACCCACAGGGCAAATTACTACGAACTTGAAGAGAAGTGGCTTTCTGATAATGCACATGGGCCTCTCTATACCCATTGATCTTCATGCTGCAAGATACTTTGCATGTCAGCGACACTCAGTTTCACTGACCACGCTTAGACTGATACGGTCAATTAGAAAAGGTATTGGCTAAAGTGACCGCAAGATCTGAGGCGATTCTGGATGTATAATGAAACTAAGACTGCCACACTTCTTGAGAACTCCCTCTGATACTCTCCTCACAGCTCACAAGTCCAATGCTGTACCTGCCCCTTGCTCCTGTATCCATATACATATAGGAAAATAATATTTGATGTAATGGTATTTGGATTTAAGATGCTTGTTTTAGTTTATACTTACTTACAACGTGTGCCTGGGATATATTAGTGCTCACCCAGCAGTGAAAGTCTTTAAGCATTTATACTAAACGTGTGTGCCCCCTGGGAGGGGTGGGTATGACCATGCATGTAGTTTCTCTAGCATGTAGTATGGTCTTTTATTCCCCTTCGCTTTTCCATTATATTTTGAGGTACAGGATAAAATGCACATATGTGGGGTAGTGTAAATGCATCTTTATTGACTAAAGTGGGGATCAGTGCTGAGTGGTATTATTTGAATGTTTGATCTTCTCCATGCTTGGCATTGTCAATTTCTAAATGTAGGGTGACCCCTTTATACCCTGTTCATGAGTTAATTTAGTCAATCATATTTTGTTAATAGATAGATAATATTAGATAATAAGTCCTATATCCTTGGAGTCTCTGCTGTGTGTACTTTGAGAATTTCGGGCTTCCGTCTCCCCTCCCCCCATCTCCCCCGATCTTCCCCCCCATCTCCCCCCCATATCTCTCTCCCCCCATATCTCTCCCCTCTCTCCTCCCCTCTCCCCCCTCCCCTCTCCCCCCCACCTTTTCCCTCCCCCCCTCCCCCCTCCCCCCCTTTCCCTCTCCCCCCCTTTCCCTCTCCCCCCTCCCCTCTCCCACCCTTTTCCCTCTCCACCCTCCCTCCCCCTCCCCTCCCCCCCCTTTTTTCATGGTGTGGTAAGGGATAATAAGCTTATCCTCCTTACTATCTTTGGCAGAGTTCCGCAGTCTCTGCCCTGTTCGTGGAGCCTTTGACTTCACTTGTACCTATGTGAGTGTTAAATAGACTCTCCGGATCTCAACACTGAATGGTTCAGCATGACTGTTTTTGATGTGCCCTACTTTCTGCAACTTGTTTATCCCTATAAGTTAGATATAACTGGTAGCTCTACGTAGTTCTAATGCATGGGTTTGAATCTGTGTTATGATGTTTGGGGTTCAGGGATTATGGGCGTTGTAGGGTCACTTCTTTTGTTCCTTAGCTCTGCTCTGGCTGATAAGGGTGCGGCACACATTTTCTTCAGGGCCCTGGGGTGACCACTGAAATCACACACACATGCAACTGAGTGTTTTCACAAAAGTCCCGTTTATTTGAAGAACACACAAAGAATTTATAGGAATGTATACGTCATACATGAGGTCACAGGAAATATATAAAAAACGTAGTTAACTTCACATCTGCATAAGGGGCCCACAGGAAATAAGAATGTTGTTATAGCACATAACAGAATATGCCCATATCCATTTGTAGAGAGGAACTTATATTAGAAACATATGTTACAACTTATACAGAAAGAAACTTGTGGAATGCTGCTTTATAAACATTTGATACTAGATTTAAAGTTACCCTCAATATGCTTAATATGTGAGATTCAAATTACCCATATAACATAATATATACAATATATATACACACATACATATATATATATATACATATATACATACATATATATACATACTCATCATTCCCCTCTTTGATCACATCGTGATCACATAATCTGTAATGTTCCTACAATATAAACTATCTGGGTCTACCTCTAATTAAATTTTGCAGTTGAACTTTTTCTGCATCTTGTATCATACCTGATATTTTCTTTCTTAAAGTACAAGACATGTAACAGTTAAACAATGTTAATAATAGTAAACAAAATAAGTGTAAAGTGTCCAGCATCTTCAGGTGAGTAATAACATGCTGTTATTAATACTATTGGGATATACACAAATATCAATATCCCCATTAGGAAAAGGAAGATCTTGCAGAAATGTCTTGGATCCATGATTGAGATCGTCATCCTGGTCTTTGTGAGGAGTGATCGATACCTTATCACCCACTTCTCCTTTGTGAGGGGTGACCGATAGCTTGTCACCCGCTTCTCCTCTCTTTGGACAGAGTTTCACTCGTGAAGCGTGTATCCAGATGTCCTTGTCATCAGTCAGTACGGCAGTCCTGGTTACAGCGATCACAGTGACTGGCTTGCTGAACGGGAAACCTCCTTTCTTTGCTTTATTCAGCTGGCGAATGCAGACCAGATCTCCAGGCTTGAAAGGATGGGTTGGTTCCTGTGAGGGAAGAGGTAAACGGGAAGACACATCACCATAGATGCCATTCAATTTATCAATCAATTGTTTTACATATTGTTCCTTAATACAATCTAAATCACCATTTTTAATGATAAGTGGGCCTTTTACCCATGGAGTTGGGAATGGTCTACCCATTAGGACCTCAAATGGAGACAACCTGGTTGTCCTATTTGGGGTCATTCTGATTTCTGCTAAAATCACAGGTAAATAGTTTTGCCATTTAACCCATGTACCTGCTGTTGCCTTTAAAAGTTTTTCCTTGATATTGCGATTCATTCTTTCTACAATCCCTGAGCTTTGAGGATGGTAGGGAATGTGAAAGTTCCAATTAATCTGTAACCATTCTACTAACTCATGTGTGATTTTACTAATGAACGCTGGACCGTTATCAGAATTAATCTGAAGCGGACAACCAAATCTGGGAATTATTTCAGTGGCTAAAATTTTAGCGACTGTTTTTGCATCTTCCCTCTGGGTAACAAAAGCTTCTGGCCACTTAGAAAATTGGTCAACTATTACAAGCAGATATAATTGTTTAGTGCCAGTTTTTGGAATATGTGTAAAATCAATTTGTAGATGTGTGAATGGGGCTGTAGGTGGGGGTAAGTGGTCATGCTGGGCTTTATTGGGAATGGTTGCATTGGTCTGTAAGCAATATACACATCTATTAATATATGCCTTGCAATGATCACCTATACCTCTAATGTAGAAAGATTGCTTCAACAAGTTAGTTGTTGGTTTTATACCTAGGTGTCCAACACCATGGGCTTGTGCTATAAAGAGTGGTGCACTGCTTTCCGGTATGCCCACCTTCCCCTCTTTAGAAAACAAACCATTCTCATCTAAAGCTAACCCATTAGTAGTCCAGAAAGATATGTCACTAGGAGTGGCATGTCCCTGGAGTTCAAGAAGCATATGGTCTGTAGGACATGAAGGTGGGGCTAAAACAGCATACATACGGATGGTGGATCCGGGTGTATGAGAAACATAAGCAGCCTCTTTAGCAATTTTATCTGCAAGTGCATTACCCAAGGAAATAGGGTCAGACTTGTATGTATGTGCACGGCAATGTATGATCGCTATATCCTTTGGGAGTTGTATGGCCTCTAAAAGGTCATTAATCAGGTCTGTATGAGAGATGGTCTTGCCATCTGCTGAAACAAAACCACGTTGTTTCCATATCATACCAAAATCGTGCACAACCCCAAAAGCATAGCGAGAGTCAGTGTAAATGTTAACAGATTTATTTTCAAACAATTTACAATGCTTTTGTAAGTGCTATTAATTCTGCAGCTTGTGCAGAAGGATAAGGAATGGGGCCTGCATCTAGAACAATGTCTGGTAGTTGCACAACGGCATAGCCTGTCTTATAAATACCATCACTAGGTCGGGAACAAGAACCATCAACAAACACATTATCAGCATGGTCAAAAGGTTTATCCATCAAGTCAGGTCTTGGTGTGGTAATGTGGTGTATTACCTCTATACAATCATGATCTGTTGGAAAGTCTGGTGATCCTGTAAGTAAGGCACTAAGTATTTGAGTTGGCCCTGAGGATACACTACTATATTTAATAGTCAGATTTGTATTATTCAGTAATATACATTCATAACCAGAAAGTCTTTGAGAAGTCATGTGTTGGGTAGTGACATTTTTTACAAGATGTAAAACTTGGTGACTAGTGTGTAGTACTATTGGATGGCCTAATGTGATTGTTTCAACTATCTCTACAGCCATGGCGCAAGCCGCCAATGCTCGGAGACACGCCGGCATCCCTTGTACCGGTATTGGAACTACTTTGGAAAAGAAAGCTACGGGACGCATATTGCCTCCACCATGCTCTTGGGCACAGACAGCAGCCATGGTTTTACAATTGTCCCTCGCATACAAGTGAAATGGTTTACAATAATCAGGTAGTCCTAAAGCAGGGGCACTAATAATGCTAGTCTTCAGAGCTATGTAGGATTTAGTCATGTCTGTGGTCCATTGTATATGTTCAGGGCTATCCCCTTTTGTGGCTTGCCTTAGAATGGAATCATGATGGGAGCACTCAGGAATCCATTGTCTGCAATAATTAATCATACCTAGAAAGGTGAGCATGTCCTTTCTAGTAACTGGCTTTGGGATCTGTTGAATCGCTTGGATTCGTTTGGGACTAATGGACCGGTGGCCTTGGGAAAGCACAAAACCAAGGTAATCCACTTTTGTCACTCCTACTTGTAGCTTATGTTTTGCTATTTTATGACCTTCAGCAGCAAGGTGTTTTAACAGACTTATTGTATCTACTGTATTAGCCTCCTGGTTAGGACTACACAACAGTAGGTCATCGACGTACTGAAGGAGGACGGAACCGTGGCTGGGAGTCCATGACCGCAAGTTACGTTGGAGCACCAGCGAGTAGACCGCAGGTGAGGCCACATAGCCTTGGGGAGGCGTGTCCAGGTAAGCTGACGCCCATCACAATAAAAAGCCATAAGTAGCTGTGTCTCAGGGTCCAATCGGACTGAAAAAAATGCGTTAGCTAAATCAATGACTGTAAATATACAGGCATCATGTGGAATGGCTGTGAGTAAGGTTGTAACATCTGGGACAATTGGGGCAATTGGGATTACTATTTCATTAATTGCCCTTAGGTCTTGTACTAACCTATATTCATTGTCTTTCTTTGGGATTGGATTTATGGGGGTATTATAGGGAGAAACTACTGGACGGAGGATTCCTTGTTTAAGGAATTCCTCTATCATGGGTCTTATCCCTTCTTTCTTTTCTCTAGACAATGGATATTGTTTAATAAACACTGGAGTAGTATTAGGTTTTAATCTGGCTTTATATGGGGTACACTGAACTAAACCAACGTCAAGTTTTGAAGATGCCCATACAGAGGATGGGACATCTGTCAATATGTCATTAAAAAAACACAGGTTAGTGGACCCTAGACTCACGTCTAACCCACCCTGTCTAGTGACAGCTACTTTCAAACCAAGGGGACCCATAAGATCACGACCCAAAAGGTTAAGGGGACACCCAGTTATAATACGAAATGGGTGCAAAAGTTGTTGGCCAGTACAGGGTACCCTAACTTCAAGCGGCGGTGTGATGGGAGTCTGAGTCAGCACTCCATTAATCCCTAGAGAAGGTTCAGATTTTCCATTAATGCCATCATACATATCTGAGCATAAGGCAGAGCATGTAGCTCCTGTGTCTACTAGAAATGGTAGGGGTTCTCCCTCTACTTCTAGGACTAAGTACGGTTGCTCATGATAACTTGTTGACACCACTGGAAAAATTGGAGTGCTACCTTCTAGGCACCCCTATGGCCATTGTATGTTGTGTTTGGGTGCCTCCATGGGTGCAGGGGCTATGTAAGGCTGTCTGTTATACTGTCGGGGATTGTAAGGGGGGCCAGAATTATTAGGGGGTTTTGGGCATTCATTTTTCCAATGTCCCTGTTCCCCACAGTTAAAACAATGTGTTCTGTTTGAAGTATAATTCCCTCTAGCTCTTCCTCTAGCTCTCCCTCTACCTCTCACATACATTCTATTACTCCCTGTATTATCCCTTTCCCTGGCCTGGAATGGATCACAATGTTGTAAACTCTGCTTTTGATAAAAAGCAGCATTTTTTCCTTCTAATTTCCTGATGTCAAAACAACCTGCCCCTTCTTTTTCATGAATTCTTTTCAAGAATTCTGCTGGAGTCAACTCTGGCCAATCAGAGACAAGTTGTTTCACCAACAAAGAAAACTGAGGTTGCATATTACTAATGCAAGTCTGGACCTTCAGAGAGCCCATTGCATCTCCTGATTCCATTCCAGCCTCTTCCTTCCAGCATTTATAAAAACGCTTAACAAATTCTACTACTGTTTCCTTTGTATTCTGTTTGCACGCTAGTGCAATTGACATACTTTGTTTATCCTTCCATATTCTATGCATTTCTATACTTAATTCTGTCCACATTTCATCAAGTCCTTCACGTGTGTTTAGGGCATAGTTAATTGTTGGATCTCGACTCAATTTACTAATACTCTTTACATTACCCCACTCCCAACCTGATTCAGGGTCATAGTCTAGAAGTGCATCAATAATAATTCTTATATCTGTCTGTGTCATGTTTTGTCCTTGTAACATTCTTTTTAAATACATAATACAAGCTGATGGATGTTGACGGGGGTTTGGGGCTCCCTTGGTAATTTCCCTTAATTCACCCGGGGACAAAGGTTTAATAATTAATTGGTCTCCCACAGTAAGAAATGGCATACTAGCTTCCGGTACAGCTGCCTCCTCCTCCTCGACTTCTTCATTCCCTCTTTTATATTGTGGGGTTATTGTAGGGGGGTAGGAAGGTGTTACTGGTTCAACCTTAATCGGGGGTTTGGGCATAATTGGGGGTTTAGTGACCTGGTATCGGGGAGTTACAGAAGGTCCTGGCAAGGTCCATTCCTGGGGTACCTGAGCAGAGGCAATAGCAATAGTCTCTAGATCTATGTCACTAGGGGATGGGAGGCTAGGATATAGTCTGTTATATGATGGCAAAGGTAGGTGAGGGGCATTATATGGGGCAGGGGGGGGTGAATATGTTTTCTGTCTTTGCTTCTCACTTTTACCCTTCTTTTTATTCCCATCTATATCAATATATCGCCAGTATGGAGCAACAGTCAGCCAATTTTCCCCACCCTTTTTCATATAATCCATATTCCATCTTGGATCACCATTATACCATGGAAATGCCTCTTCATCACCTAGACACAACCCTTTTACCATTTTCATATGAAATGTATCATTATCCCCCTCTCTGGGGAATGGATCAGAGCTTCTCATAGCTTCTGTCCAATCTGCTATATTTTCCCACATAATCTTTACATTTTTCTCCTTGCATAGGTGATGGAAATTGTTTAGACTGGGATTTGCCCATTCTCAACTCCTAACTTATCTTTTAAAACATTTACAACAAAATATAATACAATACAAAAAAATAAAAAATAAATAATAAAAAATAATAAAAATAAAAAAATACAATACCTTTACCTTTAAAAGCAATTAATTATTGAATCTTTTTGCAAAAAACACATTAACTAGAATGGTTGTACTCCATTACCAGTTATTGTGCTTAATGCTTAAGTTTACAACAAGAGAAAGAAAAAAAAAAAAATATCACTATGCTGATCCTTTCAGTAGTTTCTGGCATTAATTATCTCTAGGTCAAAGGTCACCCTTCACCAGAAAAAATGTAGCCTTTTACTAACATTTAAAAACAGCAATACATATTAACAACAGTTTACTTTCTTAATACTTTAAACAATAAGCAGTATTTTACTTCCTTAACACTTTATACAAATAAACAGTATTTTGCCATACAGCATATTTAAAAACAAGCAGCATAAGAATTCATATAAACAATGCAGTATTTATCTTATAACTTTAAAGCAATGTTAGCCTACAGCAATATTTCAAAAGCAAGCAGTAAGAAAACGTGTGTTTTAACCCTTCAGCCAGACTTTATATAACCTGATTTCTACCAAAGAAATCTTTTATTCCCTTTTTATTTTTTAATCAAAGATTTGATTAGAATCTACCAAAGATTCATATATATATTTAACCTGATTTTTACCAAAAAAATCTATTATTCCTCTTTTAGAATCTACCAAAGATTCACATATATATATATTCCCCAACTATTCCTATGTAAAATGAAACTTAAGGGGTCTCGTGGTAAGAGAAAAAAGGTCAGAATAAAAAGACTCTTTGTTCAACTCACCTTCCGAGAGTTCCCTGTTTCATTCCACTTCTGACGCCAGTTTTGTAGGGTCACTTCTTTTGTTCCTTAGCTCTGCTCTGGCTGATAAGGGTGCGGCACACATTTTCTTCAGGGCCCTGGGGTGACCACTGAAATCACACACACATGCAACTGAGTGTTTTCACAAAAGTCCCGTTTATTTGAAGAACACACAAAGAATTTATAGGAATGTATACGTCATACATGAGGTCACAGGAAATATATAAAAAACGTAGTTAACTTCACATCTGCATAAGGGGCCCACAGGAAATAAGAATGTTGTTATAGCACATAACAGAATATGCCCATATCCATTTGTAGAGAGGAACTTATATTAGAAACATATGTTACAACTTATACAGAAAGAAACTTGTGGAATGCTGCTTTATAAACATTTGATACTAGATTTAAAGTTACCCTCAATATGCTTAATATGTGAGATTCAAATTACCCATATAACATAATATATACAATATATATACACACATACATATATATATATATATATACATATATACATACATATATATACATACTCATCAGGCGTTGTCAATAATATTTGCTTTACATGTATCTCTGGGAAATGGATCCTATTGCTGGGCCTAGATGGTATAGGTGATTAGGGTGGTAACTTACTGGATATAAAAGCTGTGAGTGACATACCTACTCCTTCGCTGTAAGCTTTTCCCAACCTTACCAGGTTTACAATCTCAGATTGAATTATTGACCGCTAGCTATAGCAACTCTAATAGTAACTACCATCCACGTTGATATATTTACTTATTTGCCCTCAGATGATTCCAGAGACATAGGATCCTGATTACCCTCTATACCAAGCTAGTTTATTAATCTGTGGGCCTATGTCCTCCCTTTTATTTTTTATTTTTTCTTCTTAATAACTCTGAGTCTGTGTTAATCATAATACTCTGAACAGTTATATTCTTATACATATTGTGATTTAGACTTAAGAGGGAAATAACTCTTGCACTTCTGTTTTATGACACAGTGGTGATTGTTTATATATCTAATGTTGTCATGCATATTTCTATGACCTCCTTCAATCTTAGTTTTCGGTTTCCGGGCCTACCCATGGCCCTGGAAGGCATGTGAAGGAGAATGCTGAGTGTGGGCCTCAAAGGTGCCTACACTGCCTAAAAATCCTCTGATTAGTACTTTATATTTATTGGGGTCCAAAAGTGGCCTCAGCTATGTATGAGGAAAAAGAGGGTGTTTTTTAGGTTTGCTCCCCAACCTTCTATTATGTGACCTGTGTTTCACTTATTAATGATATGAAAAGGTTATAATATGGGATTTACTCTTCAATACGACTTTATGTATCAGAATATGTACGGTATTTGTTTTATCATCTAATATGCCTCTTATGTACAATTGAGCAAACTGTAGTTTATGTAAGCTGTTATACCCTCAATAAAAAAACATATTTAAAAAAAAAAAAATACCAGAATATGGACTGCTATTTTAACAGTGCTTAGTTAACCAATATAACATAATACTTCACATGAAAACTTACTAAATCTCAATAAACCTGAGATAACTTTCAGGAAAGTATAATTAAACTATTTAGCCCACAAATGGTTCTATATAACTTCAATTAAAACACCAGAAATTGTATATATTATTAATGCAACAGCCAATTTATATGCCAATATGTCTGGCCTGGAATAACCTCTTATTCAGCCACAATAAGACAAATTCTAAAATATATATAGCAATAACTGTGATTAACATGATATTAAAATACAATTTTTTTTTTCTAAACATCAATATTTAAATACCAGTATAATTTACCAAATAACATGTATGAGGATTCAGCTTCTGGGGTTTCTTGTAGGTCATATAAGAAGGTTTTATCCTCTATTCACAAGGGTACAGGCCTCAAATTATTACATTTCTTGTCCAAAGAAAGTGTCCCACAATTTTCAGAGGTACTTAGCACAAATCTGTGTGTTTCTCTGTCAGTCAAAAGTTATGCTGCTTGTTTGAGTCTCTCCCCTTGTCTAGTGTGTGTGGGCTCTTATTCAAGATAAACCCACTCCCTCTTTTCTTGCAGTTTCAATTTCAACACTGCTAACAATTTACTATTGATCTTTTAATTTTTAAAATGTATATTTAGTATACTCACTATTTCTTGCCTCAACAAACAAATATGTCCAATTTGTATGGGATCATTTAATACTATTTAATCTGAGTATTTCCATACTAAACATGTATACTTCTTTATAATATTTTAAAAATGCGTTTAAAAGTCACATTTTCTATGAAAGTATTTAGAAGGATTATTTTATACTTTCAGCATGGATTCAATTAATATTTTAAAATTGTCATCTTTTCCAGTTATTATAAATATTTAGTTTATAACTATATGATAGGACTCGGGGTAGGCACTCCTGTAACAGCATTTATTAGCCCTATTTGTAGCCCAATCTGTTCCTCAGATGTCTGGAAATAAAAGAAACAGTGTCATTATTCTGAGGTTTTTGAACACATTTTAAATCTACCAATGCAGCTATTATTCAATTCATACAAAAATATTAAGAAAAAATAGAAAGTGTAGAACTTTAAATTATTGAACTACACACAAGACAGGGATTTCAGCACAAATAATTTGATTTGATTAAATAATCACGCAAACATATACAGTTGTTGAAATAAAACACTAACAGCTAGATTTAGAGTTTGGCGGTAGATGGGGTGCTAACGCTACGCGTGGTTTATCTCTAACGCACGGCATTGTTTGACTCCGGTATTTAGAGTTCTAACAAAACCTTCTAACGATACTCCTAACGCGTGTATTTCACACGCGGAATCCTGCCCGCGTTTGACAGTCTCCCATAGAGATCAATGGAAAAACAAACCAACACGCTTTTTTCACCTAACACTCGATCTCGCGAGAAATACGCACGGCTCGGTCATATGACGCATACCACATCATGCACAACGATAACACGCCGCAAATGTCACAACAACAATCACTAAACAAAGCACATAAGCATTACACATTCACAAGCGGGGGAAATTTTAATAAAATAAAATACAGGGACTACGCATATACTTTAAGATGCGGAAATACGCAAAATAACAACAAGGAAAATAAAAAAAATACATACACTAGCAAAATAATCACATTCAATATCACTATATATTAGGACAAACATACATATACAACACTTCACTAATACCACACCATCGCAAATTCACATTTAAACATAATACTATTGGTCAATGTTATAGAAAACGAGCACTATGACATCATCGCATTCTACACATTCCACAAATACTAACTCCAAATGAGCATGCACAAATTCACACACCTAATACACATTGCACAAATACTAATTGCTAATAAAGCACACCTGAACACAATTTACAACGCAAATCGGTACATCATTAAACATTTACACAGGGTATATAAGCACCACACAAGCATGGCTTCTTTGACTGGCTGGTGGGTCTTTGGAGATTGGAGGTTTAAGATTAGAGATTTTGTGCATTATTGTGAGTGAGTTAGTGTTAGTGTGAGAGAGTCAGTTGTTAGTGTTATCGTGAGTGAGTGAGTGGGAGTTAGTGGTAGTGGGAGAGAGTCAGTTAGTGGGAGCGTGAGTGAGTTAGTGGTAGTGGGAGTTAGTGAGAGTTAGTGGTAGTGTGATAGAGTCAGTTAGTGGGAGCGTGAGTTAGTGGTAGTGGGAGTTAGTGAGAGTTAGTGGTAGTGGGAGTTAGTGAGAGTTAGTGGTAGTGTGAGTTAGTGAGAATTAGTAGTAGTGTGAGTTAGTGAGAATTAGTAGTAGTGTGAGTTAGCGAGTGCTTTTTCTGTACACTTAACACATTTACACGCAAACACATTCAATACATACATACACTTATCAATAACACTACATACATTCCATACCCCATACCCTCTCATACTACACTCCATACCCCATTCCCTGTAGTCCCATTCCCTTTCATCCCATTTACTCTTATCCCATACCCCATCCCATACCCATCCCCTAGTTACATTTAGTTTACATATCCTCCTTTTAGTCTTCTTCTTCATTTTGTTCATTTAAATACTCCTTACCCTCTTTTATTTATATCCCTTTCACACTTTCAGCACTTTTTTTGGTCTTTTTAGTTCTTTATTTTGACCCCCTTTCATTTGATCACACTCACTTTTTGTTTGCTTAGTTGGGGTTTAATTTAGGGAAGAGATGGAGGGCAGGCAGGGGAGAGGTAGAGGGGGGAGGAGAGGGAGGGGGAGAGGAACACGGCAGGAAGGGGGGCAGGAAGCGGGGGGGAAGCGGTGGGTGGACCCAGCCACTTGGTTCAAGATGAACAAGTGGCTGGGCCCAGTGGCGGACAGAGTAGGGCTTCACAGTCCAGGAAACAGAGGGCATCGTCACAGGGGAAGGCCAAGGCGACTAGGGAGGCGAGGTTTTCGATGGAGGAGAAGGAGGCCCTCATAGAAGCCTATATGGCCAGGTATAGGAGGCTGCAGCATCAGAAGACCACCCCGACTGAGAAGAGGAAGCTCTGGCATGAGATAAGGAATGCAGTCAATGCAGTGGGTGGCCGGAACAGAGATATGGACTCTATTAAACATCGATACCGGGACTGCAAGATGGATCTTAAGAAAAAGTTAAGCCTGGAGGCCCGACATTCCGCAGGAACCGGTGGCGGCCCTGCACTGGAAATCGATTACTGCCGATGGGAGGAAATGTTGCGTCCCAGCATCTCCGAGGTGGATGTAGTCGGTATCGGAGGAATTGATACCGGGAACCTGCCTTCTCATCTGACGGTAAGCTCATTTAAGAATAAATTCACATACGAATGTATTTCAAGGGACACTATACGCAAACCTTTACTTTCATGATTGAGGTAGAGAATACAATTTGACAAAACATTCAAATTTACTTATATTACCTAATTTGATTCATTCTTTAGATATACTTTAATGAAGAAATAGCCATGCACACAGTGAACCAATCACAGGAGGCAGCTATATTCAGCTACCAATCAGCATCTTCTAAGCATATCTAGATATGCTTTTCAGCAAAGAATATCCAGAGAATGAAGCTAATTAGATAAGAAAAGTACATTAGAAAGTTGATTATAATTGTATGCTTCTAAATCATGAAAGATAAAACATTGGGTTTCATGTCCCTTTAAGGATCAGATTAATGCTATAATGTTGTTTACACGCATTCACAATTACTTTGCAGTTACATCAGTATCTAGGCTATAGGTTAGGTGTGCATTTAAACAGACTGAAAACAAACGCTAAAACATTCAGATTGACCAGAGATATCACAAACACGGTTTAGAAAATGCGGAAATCGTATTGATTGTTAGATTTCAAAGTGGATTAATGAGGCTGCATTTGTAATTGTATCGTAAGCTAAGTCATTTAAAGCTTTATTTGGAAATATGCTAATATATACATTTCTTTCTTTTTCAAATATACAGAGTCTGGGGAGGAGGCAGCACAGTAAATACAGGCTCCTCCTTTTCCCCGGGATGAGAGTGGTGGGGATGAATCTCCACCTCGGAGGGAAGATGCCCCCCGTGACGAAGAGGCCACGGAAGCAGAGGAAGAGGCCCCGGAACCAGAGGAAGAGGCCGCGGAACCAGAGGCCCCTCAAGGACCCGCACCCCGCCGTGCACGGGCACCCCGCCAAGCACAACAAGAGGAAATAGCGGAGGTGCGGGTTCTACTAGACTACATTGACCAGATGCGTAACTCCCGGATACAAAATATAGAAGGCCGAACTAGAATTCTTGAAGGACAAAACAAAATCATTGAAGGCCAAAACCAAATAATAAACATCCTTACTCGAATAGAAGAAGGCCAAAACAGAACCTTTAATCTCCAACAAGAGATGTTTAATTTCTTCCGGGAGGCGCATGCTGGTCTGCCTCCTGCTGGTCTGCCTCCTGGTCCGCCTCCTGCTGCTGGGCCTCCTGCTGCCGGGCCTCCTGCTGCCGGGCCATCTTCTCCTGCCGGGCCATCTTCTCCTGCCGGACCATCTTCTCCTGCCGGGCCATCTTCTCCTGCCGGGCCATCTCCTCCTGCCGGCCCATCTCCTCCTCCTCACCTTGGTCGTCCCAGTACTCTTCCTTCCACTCTTCCCACAACATCTCCAAGGAGAACTCGTCGGAGTCGGAAGTTGCCCCTCCAGAGCCTCAGCATCGTGGGAAGAGGGGAAGGAAGAGGAAGTAAGTATTTGTTTTCATGTTTAATGTTTTTGGTATTTAATGTGTAATGGATAGGTATGTGATGATGTGGTTTTCATACACTTGTGGACCACACTCTGTATATAATCTACTTCTATGGGACCGGGTCCATGGAGGCAGATTGTTTGCAGAGTGTGGGTTATAAGTGTGTGAAAACCACATCATCACATACCTATCCTTGTTCATGATATTGATTGGTTTCTGTGATGTGATGTCCAAACTGTTTCCCGAATCGCAAACAAAATTACCATTACAATTATCCATGATGGCATATTACTGTTTGAATGCCAATAACACAGCTTAAAGGGACAGTCAGAACATTATTGATTACAAAGAAAACACTGTATTACGCATTATCAAGTTGGAAACAACAAAACATGGAAATACGTGTGACTTATGTGCTTACCCTTGTATCTATGCCTATGAAAAATGACCACTTATTTGTTGTTCTGACATAACAACATTTTACACAATCAATGATCAATACATGGTAAATATGCTGTATGAGCTCAAGGTTTTAGATATACAAATGCTATCCAAATGGCCTCTAGTGGTCAAATTGCATAATGATTACATGCACTCTTCAAGCTCTAAGAAATGAGCACACGAACCTCATAGGTTTAGCTAGCAAATTAAAATAAACACAGACAAATGATTAATTGTTGAGAAACCTTTGATATCATTGATATTACAAAATTGACTTTTTTAATAATGCAAAACATTATTTGTTTTCTAAACTGTCCCTTTAACAAAATTACATATGCTAACATAGAATATTTGCAGATTGTTGGTATATCTACATGTACTTGTTCAAATAATAAATATTGAAAACTGATTTATATTGACGTGTTAAATAAAGTCTATTTTCTTAAAGAGACATTATTGTGTTAATTTCTTTTTAGAAAGACATTTGTTTTAACAATGAATATGGTTTAAAGTCCTTTTAGGAGTGGGGGGGGGGGAAATATGCTAACAATAATATATTTGGAGATTAACCAATGTGGAACTCATACATGATACAAAAATAAACATTTGCATTAAAGGGACAGTATACTATATTTTTAACAGAACTGCATGTAATAGACACTACTAGAAACAACAAGATTAACATATACTGATATCAATATTACAAAGCTTTAAACACTTTCGAAGAAAATCGGGTTATCTCTATTGAAAATATAGATGAACCACCATTACAACCGTAAAACAAGACAATACCCCATCATTAACATATGAAAAGACCGTTTACACAAACAGGAGAAAGCTGGAGATGGTACTCACATGAAACTTTGAGGCTTGGCGAGGAGTCTGAAAATTACTTACATTTATTTGAACAGAAGCAAAATGAGACGTGTATTTGGAAAACAATGGACTATCTAACTAGAGACCAAATAAAATATTTTGATTTATAATGTGAGTGTCTAATGAACCTTTAATAAAATATATGACGAAATTACATTTAGAAGAAGTCGGCATCATATATTTAGCATATGATAAAGATAAATGCATATTGATTACTTTATTCTAACACAATAGCGCATATTTATGAATTAGATATCTTTAACATTAAACACAACAGTCATTTTTCATAAAAAGGAACATATTGTTGACCAACATATTAAACAACATGGACTATAGAGATTTGCACTTGCCTCGAAATATCTTATGCATGAAAACATTTTGCTTTTGTTCGTTTATTCAACCAGACATCCAGCAAAAGAGAATGTGGTGGTCTTTATCAGCTATGGGTCAACAATGTAACATGATGCAAACAATCCATATTCGCCATGTTTTTAAACCTGTCTTCTCATTCAAAAACGTGTTTAACGTGCACAAACAAATATTGCGGGACTACGTAATACAATCAGACGTTTTTTTACCTTTGCATGTGACGTCTTAATTAACATGGCGCTTCCTTGATCACGTAAGAACGCAAACCAAAAAAAGGCGCATCCTTGATCGCGTCAAAACGCCATCCAATAAAAGGTGCATCCTTGATCGCGTAAAAACGTCAGTCAATACAAGGAATCATTGGACAGCCTGGCAGGTGACGTCTTAAGCAACATGGCGCATCCGAGATCGCTGAAAAACCGCAGCCAATACAAGGACTCAGTTGACAGCTTGGCATATCAATAAGAAACGTATTTATATTTTAGTAACTAGTATGTGTCTAGATTGCTATCTAGGAATGTCATGAAATCATGAATCATCTTTTCGGACTTGACTGTCCCTTGAACTATAGCTATGGTGTATATCTTTAACATTTAAAAGATACACATGAGAAATACATATGCCATTGATGTTTTAAGATATGTTTAGATTGTTTTGGAATAACAATAATGACACATGTATTGATCAAACGTGTCATTTATTCAAGTTGAAATATGGTCAGCCTACCTATAGCCATATATGGGAGGAGAAGTATTTTTTTAAAATATTTTGGAAAAAATATTCCTCATCTAAAATATGCGCATTACACACAGAGATTGATTTGGTTACACTTTTACAATAAGATAGAATTGAAAATGAAATACATGTGCTGTCAACATTACAATAAGATTGTTTATTAATAAGATTATATGTCCTTGTTCATGTAAAAAGGACAAAAACGCTTTAGAAATGGAAATACATTCATTAACAATTGTGCTCAGCATCACTTAAAGGGACATGATTTTTATTTTTAAAAAGAGGATACACAGAGACAATACTATTTCAATAAAATGAACACTTTACAGGGATTATATCATTGTATCAATCCTCTGATCATTTGTTAAAGGTGCATCAATTCATGCAGAGTTTATAAATACAATCTATATATACATATATAAAAGAATTACTATGCTAATCATAATCATGCAATGATAAAGCTTTGAGAAAAATATATAAAGACAAATAATAAAATTACATTGGAGATGTTAAGCTTAAAGTCATTTACAATTGTATTACATATATGATTCAGGAAAAACCATTATTTTTGGTAGGTCCCTTTAAGGATCAACCAGATAAACTAGAGCTTTCAATCAATAAAATGAATAAGGAGGACAAAGAATCGTGCAATGACATGTCTTTTATTAGTATGTCAGAAAACATCAACAACGTTTATAAATAATCTTGTAAAAATAAGGAAAATTTGAGCCATATGACAAGGTAACAGAGTGCATCACAGTCCATGAAGAGAGTTGCCAAGGGCCAGCATAGCCCCATTGGAGCCATATGACAAGGTAACAGAGTGCATCACAGTCCATGAAGAGAGTTGCCAAGGGCCAGCATAGCCCCATTGGAGCCATATGACAAGGTAACAGAGTGCATCACAGTCCATGAAGAGAGTTGCCAAGGGCCAGCATAGCCCCATTGTAGATATATGACAAGGTAACAGAGTGCATCACAGTCCATGAAGAGAGTTGCCAAGGGCCAGCATAGCCCCATTGGAGCCATATGACAAGGTAACAGAGCGCATCACAGTCCATGAAGAGAGTTGCCAAGGGCCAGCATAGCCCCATTGTAGATATATGACAAGTTAACAGAGTGCATCACAGTCCATGAAGAGAGTTGCCAAGGGCCAGCATAGCCCCATTGTAGATATATGACAAGGTAACAGAGTGCATCACAGTCCATGAAGAGAGTTGCCAAGGGCCAGCATAGCCCCATTGGAGCCATATGACAAGGTAACAGAGTGCATCACAGTCCATGAAGAGAGTTGCCAAGGGCCAGCATAGCCCCATTGTAGATATATGACAAGGTAACAGAGTGCATCACAGTCCATGAAGAGAGTTGCCAAGGGCCAGCATAGCCCCATTGTAGATATATGACAAGGTAACAGAGTGCATCACAGTCCATGAAGAGAGTTGCCAAAGGCCAGCATAGCCCCATTGGAGCCATATGACAAGGTAACAGAGTGCATCACAGTCCATGAAGAGAGTTGCCAAGGGCCAGCATAGCCCCATTGTAGATATATGACAAGGTAACAGAGTGTATCACAGTCCATGAAGAGAGTTGCCAAGGGCCAGCATAGCCCATTGGAGCCATATGACAAGGTAAAAGAGTGCAACAGGCACAACAATAAACAGAAAAAAAGGCCAAATGGCAACAATAAAAAAAACATCAACATGTGGACGGAGGATTCTTATCTGCACCCTTGGAGCATCTCCAGATCCTCCACTTACTGGTCATCCCCTTCATCGTCCTGTGCATGTCCAGCTCCAGATTCAGGCATTAAATTTAATCGCATGATCTGCCGCAGAGTCAAATGCTGAACCTGGAGCTGGGCCTGCATGGTGTCGTTCATCCCTCTCAGGACAGCTGCGTTCCTCAACACGGCCTGCTCTACACGTGCTATACCTTCTAGCATGAACCATGTTGAGTCACAGCCTAAAATAAAGAATAAATAAAATATTAAGGATAATTACACAACAGAAGAAAAAATAAGCAAAGATACATTGTCATCATAAAGACAAATCATTCTTTACATCAATTTGTTGAAATTGATTCTTTACACATTAAATATGTTATTCAGACAGACCGAAATCATTAAAGGGACAGTTTACTCAAACATGTTGTCCCCTTTAATTGGTTTTCGATGATCCACTTATACAGCTTGAGTGTATAAAATCTTGTTAAAGGATTTACATTGTACTTACATTAGCAATTTAAATATTTTAATTATACTGTGGTAGGCACACCTATCCTTAAACATTTTGGCGTTGAGGACAAGCTGTGTAAACATAGCAACCTGAAGAAATTACATTCCCACTGGGTTAGACAAGAGATAATGTATCAACATTTGTACATAAATTGTTGGATCCAAGTAGTGGTGATTGGTATATGTAGTGATATCAAATTAAAGGGACACTGAACCTAAATATTTAATTGACTGATTCAGATAGAGCATGACATTACAAATAATAAAAAATTACACATATTCTTTAAATGTTAGAATTCTCTAGCTAGATTTTGAATGCAAGAATGTAGGTTTATAGGGCAGGCCATATTTGTTTATCGACTTTGGTTGTCCCTGCTGATTGATGGATACATTCATCCAACAATAAAGAAATGATGTCCAGAATTATTTTCGATTTAAAATTAATTCTAGGCATTTCTTTGTTTCAATAAAGATAGCAAGAGAATGAAGAATAATTCATAAGAGTAGTAAATTATAAATTTGATTAACATTGCATGCTCTATTTGAATCACAATAGAAACAATTTGCCTTCAGTGTACCTTTAAGTATCTTATAATGTGGATTTTGAATGATACTTACAGCTGTGCCTGGGAAGGACAATCCGACACCCAGGACAATGAAGGTTGAGACAGGGGGAGGGATGGGATTGTGTTGGGGAGGGATGGGATTAGGTTGGGGAGGGATGAGCTGCTTCCCCCGGGGTAGGCCATACAGCTGGGGAGTGGTGAGTTGGGGTCTGGGCAGCTGGGGTAGCTGTACGGGCCAAAATACGGGGAGAGCGGCGAAGGGGGACGAAGGGGCGTTTTTTGGGAGGGACAGGATAGGAAAAATGTGAAGGGCCGGCAGGGGGCTGGGCAGGGGTCTGGGCCTGGGCAGGGGTCTGGGCCTGGGCAGGGGTCTGGGCCTGGGCAGGGGTCTGGGCCTGGGCCTGGGCAGGGGACTGGGCAGGGGTCTGTGACTGGGCAGGGGACTGGGCAGGGGCAGAAAACAGATGACCAGAGGTGGAGGATCCATCTGAAATAAATAATACAAATATATTAACATCTCATACATCATGAAATCAAATCAACGCATTTCAAATTGATTATGTTTTCAATATACTTAGAAGTGTGTTTGAATTTCTAAACATTTATGACATGAGGATATGGTATGCATATAGGCACTCAGATGAATATCAATGACTGTCTGTACAATTATAACATTATTATTGTGGTTTGGCCTGGAATATGCATGTGACATAATGATGGCATGAATTAGAAATAAAAAAAAAAAAAAAGAAAATCCAAGCATATTTTCATGCTGCCTGATATAGAAAGGGGGCAGTAGTGTATTTGAACAGACAAATAATATTCCTTTTTAAAGTGCAAAAGCTGTAGACTTTGAATGTCTTCAATAAAATGATTTCCAATAAAGCAACATGTTGGAAACATGATAGATATATTTCACATACCATCAGACTTCAAGGGAGCCTCTTCCTCCTCCGTCCCACATGTTAAATCAATCTCTGTAAAACATAACATGTTGTGTACACATTAAGATCAGATATTATAACATATGTTACTGTTGCTCAAAGACACACATCAATGTTGCATTAAAGATATACACACCCAAAGTTATGATTTACATCATTTTGATGGAGCATACAAATGACATTAGATTTGTTATTCTCAATGATTCAGATTTTCGATTTATTGTTTGTATTAATTTTAAAATCATAAAAGCATAGTACATAGAACATTTAAGATTTCTCATGTGTGTATCACTTGATGACTGTTGTCAAAAATGAACATGGAAACAAACATATGCTATACATTCTGAATAACAAAGGTGTAGACTAAGAAAGTTTTAATTATTAATCTTTCAATATTCCAAGAAAATTAATATATAATCAGAGGAGTAAATTATATGTTTGTTTCAAATGTTATGCTTCATCAGAAACATGCTCATAATATTGATTACCAATACACCTTCAATGACATATAAATGAGTCAATGGACTTACCAGAAGACCGCAAAGGCAGCTCTGTGTCAGTGCTGGATTCCTCTGGGCTCCCCACACCAACTCTCTCTATGAATGATATAGATATATATTAGTGAACACATGTCATGGTCCTATCTTACACATTCCACCTTAATATATACTTTGCCATATCAAGCCTATACCACCTTAACATTGTCTCCTCCTGCCTATAAAGCCTGCACTGTCTAATTACTCTTTGCTGGTTTATTGAAGTGATTAACTCACAACTCCAGCTTGTATCCTGGTGAAAGAAAGTACTCGGCTGCATTTAAACTACTTCACTTGCACACCTTGGCAAAAGCGCTGCTTGTTGTCTTCCTACCTGGCTTCCTCTGACGTCACTGCAAGCCATTCACTCCTCACACGCTGCTCAGGCCTGGCAGCGTTCCAACTTCACAGCGTGCACAGACTTCCAGCTGCTCTGACACAGCCTTCCGGATCTCAAGCACTCACAGTGCCTTCAGCTTGCAACAAGTATAGCGACACATGAGGTTATCAGGTTCCGTATAAGCTTTTACTAGTAGTGTTCTAAGTCTGCTACTCTCACTACTTCCATATTTAAGCTTGCCATAATATTGACATTCCTCTATGTGTTACACTGTATAAATCTGCCAGCAAGCTACTAGCACTACCATTACTAAATGGTTATATTAACTCCTCACCTGCAGTGTGCCATATTAAACATGCTATGAGTACTAATCAGGGTATTTTCCTTAACTAGTTACTGCTCCTGTCTTGAGAAATATATATCCTTTGTTCTGCCTCTAAAGCATTCCTGTATTCATTACTCTTTGATATTGGAAGCTTATTGAGGCAATATAAATACAGATTAGGATTATATGCTTCCTTACTAGCAAGCATATTTCCCAGTTTGTTACATTAACATATTACCACAGTTCTACTTCTAAAGTACTAAAGATAAGTAAAGCATTGTCACATAAACAAGTGATTTCTTACATAATAAACCAGCCTTAAAAAAAAAAAAAAAAAAAAAAAAAAAAAAAAAAAATTTTTAACTATGGAGCCAACAGATGTGGCCCCCCCGCTACAAAATTTAAACCAGCGCCTGGACAACTTAACTCAGGCATTTAGAGATATACAGGTGGAAAACCAAAATCTCAAAGCCTGTCTTAGAGAAGTGTTGGCCAATAGGAATGCTGGAAATGACCACCAGGCTGAGCCCCAGGTTTCTTACCCTGAGAAATTTACTGGTGATAGATCCACTTATCGCCAGTTCAGAAACGCCTGCCTGTTGTTATTCGATTTAAAACCGAGAACTTATCCTACAGACAGATCCAAAGTATTAACTGTTCTCTCATACCTGCGAGGGGAACCTCGGGCCTGGGCTGACTCATTTTATGAGTCCCAGGACCCAATTCTGAATTCTTTTGATGCCTTCTTAAAGGCTTTATCCAACCTTTATGATGATCCTTATCGTCAGATTACTGCTGAGACTAAACTCAGAGGACTCAAACAGTTAAAAGCTCCAGTGGAGGAGTATATTACTCGTTTCAAGATTTGGGCCAGAGATTCGCTCTGGAATGAGGTCTCTCTCAAGAATCAGTATCGAATGGGGTTGTCAGAGGAAGTAAAGGATGAACTCTCCAGAACTGGCATACCAGATCGCCTAGAGGATTTCTATACTTTAACAACTACTATAGATCGCAGGCTCCGAGAGCGAAGGCAGGAAAAAGGTAGTTCTAGCCACCCCACACGCCGCTTGCTCCCGACTCCGCCTACTGCTACTGCTCCCCCTGACCAGCCTATGGACATTAGCTTTCTGAGAGGACCTCTCACTATGCAAGAAAAGACCAGACGCCGTAATCTCAATCTGTGTATGTATTGTGCTGGTACGCAGCATGTGGTTAAGGATTGTCCCCTGCTTCTGAAGCAAAAGCGAGGTAAGACAAAATCAAATAGTAACTGTCTTCACACAAAGTCAGCTACATCAACTTACTTTACCTTACCTTTACAATTACAGTGGGATCAGCACAGGATCAGCAGTAACGCCATTGTTGATACAGGCGCTTGTACCAATTTCATTGATGTTCGTTTGGTTCATTCTAATAAAATTCCTTTTCAGTTAAAAAGCATTCCACTGCCTCTCAAAGTCATTGACGGGTCACATTTAGCTTCTGGTCCGGTGTCACATCAAACTGTCCCTCTGTTAGTCACAACTCCCTCTGGTCACACTGAAACAATTACTTTCGATATATATCCTCTCCTATTTACCCTATTGTACTGGGAATCTCTTGGCTTCGTTTACACCAACCCACTCTGCATTGGTCCACTCTTTCTCTCTCCTTCCCCTCCTCTTACTGTTCTAACACTTGCTTCCCTAGGAAACATATTTTGATCACATCCACTCCTGTCATACCAGTTGAATATTCTGATTTTTCAAACGTTTTTGATAAAAAAGAGGCAGAGGTATTGCCTCCCCATAGGGCCTATGATTGCCCCATAGATCTGCTGCCTGGTGCAACCATACCTCATGGTCATATTTATCCCCTCTCAAGACCTGAGTTACAACACCTTAAAACTTATATTACTGAGAATTTAAAAAAAGGGTTCATCCGTCCCTCAACCTCACCTGCAGCAGCAGCTATGTTTTTTGTAAAGAACAAGGATGGGTCTTTACGCCCGATAATAGATTATCGCGAGCTGAACAAAATAACAATAAAAAACAGATACCCACTACCTCTCATCCCAGAACTGATTGAGAGGTTACGTGGCGCCACAGTGTTCACTAAACTAGATCTGAGGGGTGCCTATAACCTTGTCAGAATAAGAGCCGGGGACGAGTGGCTGACCGCATTTAGGACTAGGTATGGTCTCTATGAGTATACGGTTATGCCATTCGGTCTGTGCAATGCCCCGGCGACATTCCAGAACTTCATTAATGATATTTTTAGAGATGTCCTTGACACGTTTTTGGTTGTCTACTTAGACGACATTCTTATTTACTCACCCTCTTTGACAGAACATATACAACATGTCAGGCTTGTGTTGTCTAGACTACAAACACATAGACTCTATGTTAAATTAGAAAAATGTTTGTTTCACGTCACAGAGGTGTCTTTCTTGGGTTATCACATCAGTAAGGGTCAGATAAAGATGGAGGATAACAAAATTTCAGCCATATCATCATGGCCTATACCCTCTTCTGTGAAAGAAGTTCAAAGGTTCTTGGGCTTCGCAAATTTTTATAGACGCTTTATTCAAAACTTTGCTGCCATCACAAAACCCCTGACAAATTTGACTAAGGGAAAGACTCCATTTTGTTGGACACCTGAGGCTCAAACCGCCTTTGACCAATTAAAGCATCTCTTTACCACCTCTCCGATACTCCATCTACCAAACACAAAGTGTCAATTCGTATTAGAGGTTGACGCATCAGAATATGCCATTGGCTCCGTGTTATCCAGAGATCCACTCCTAAGGACTCATTACATCCTGTGTCTTATTTCTCTAGGCTCCTGACACCAGCTGAGCTGAATTATCCAGTTGGTGAAAAGGAGTTGTTGGCTATTAAGTCATCCTTTGACCAATGGAGGCATTTATTGGAGGGTACGGAGCAACCTATAGTGATATTTACTGATCATAAGAATCTACAGTATCTCCAGACAAACAGAACTCTTTCTGCTCGACAGCTCCGCTGGAGCCTCTACTTCTCTCGTTTCTCCTTCCACATTGCCTACCGTCCTGGCATACGGAATGGAAAGGCAGATGCTTTATCTAGAAGGGATAAAAAGCCTGAGTCTACTCAATTTCCATCCACCATCATTCCAAAATCTTCTTTTGTAGGTCTTCTATCAAATGATCTCACAGATCTAAAAACACATCAACAACAAGACATTACTAAGACCGCTTACACGCTTACCCCTGATAATGCTGGAATCCTCTACAAGGATTCAAGGCTATATGTTCCACCCTCGCTGCGAGATCAGGCAGTGTCCATTGCCCATGATTCATTATTAGCAGGTCATATGGGTATACACAAGACACTTGACCTTCTACAGAGGTATTTTTGGTGGCCTTCTATGAGAACCACTGTTAAAGAATACATCAAACTCTGCGTTACCTGTCAAACCTGTAAGCCCTCACACCAACCACCTCTGGGTTTACTACAGAACCTCCCTATTCCCGAATTTCCGTGGACTTCTGTCTCCATGGACTTTGTAGTTGATTTGCCTAAATCTGAAGGTTACACCGTCATTTTTGTTGTTGGGATCTCATGTCAAAGATGGCACATTTCATTCCAACCGAAACTCTACCCACTGCACAAAAATCAGCTCAGTTATTTCTTAGAGAGATTATTCGTTTACATGGAATACCCACTACAGTACTCAGCGACAGAGGCTCACAATTCACCTCAAAATTTTGGAGACATCTTTGTACCTCACTAGACATACATCAGTGTTTGACCACATCGTACCACCCACAGACCAATGGACAGTGTGAGAGAACCAACCAGTGGCTGGAGCAATTTTTACGTTGCTACTGTTCCCACAAACAAGAATCTTGGGCCACGTACCTCCCACATGCTGAGTTTGCATATAATAATACCACCAATACTTCTACGGGGTTTTCTCCCTTTTATATCAATTCAGGCTACCATCCCCGATTTCATCCATTGCCTATGACACACTCACCTTGTCCTCAGGTGAATGATCTCGTCAATTCCATCAAGCAGACTTACGTCGCCATACAGGATAACATCAAGCAAGCACAGGCCACCCAAAAGAGGTTCTATGACCTACGCCATCGCCCTCATCCTACCTACGCTGTAGGACAAAAAGTCTGGTTATCGGCAAAGAATCTGAGGATTCCAACTCCTTGCAAGAAGTTTAACAAACTTTTTGTTGGTCCTTTTTCTATCATTGCTCTTCCAAACCCGGTTACGGTGACTCTACAGCTTCCTCCCACTTACCGCATTCACCCGACATTTCATGTGTCCCTCATCAAGCCTTGCTACTCTTCTACCCCTCTATCAGCCACTTCCCTGGGTTCTCCTACCCCGGATCCTGAGTACGAGGTCCAGGCCATTCTGGACTCTAGACGTTGGCATGGTGAACTGCAGTATCTGGTTCATTGGTCTGGGTACGACTCTTCGGAGGACTCTTGGGAACCCGCTTCGAATCTCTCTGCAGATAGGTTGGTCTCTTTGTTTCATCGGAGGCATCCGGATCGTCCTTCTCCCTGAAACCTCTTTGATGTTCCTTGGGGGGGAGTATGTCATGGTCCTATCTTACACATTCCACCTTAATATATACTTTGCCATATCAAGCCTATACCACCTTAACATTGTCTCCTCCTGCCTATAAAGCCTGCACTGTCTAATTACTCTTTGCTGGTTTATTGAAGTGATTAACTCACAACTCCAGCTTGTATCTGGTGAAAGAAAGTACTCGGCTGCATTTAAACTACTTCACTTGCACACCTTGGCAAAAGCGCTGCTTGTTGTCTTCCTACCTGGCTTCCTCTGACGTCACTGCAAGCCATTCACTCCTCACACGCTGCTCAGGCCTGGCAGCGTTCCAACTTCACAGCGTGCACAGACTTCCAGCTGCTCTGACACAGCCTTCCGGATCTCAAGCACTCACAGTGCCTTCAGCTTGCAACAAGTAAGCGACACATGAGGTTATCAGGTTCCGTATAAGCTTTTACTAGTAGTGTTCTAAGTCTGCTACTCACTACTTCCATATTTAAGCTTGCCATAATATTGACATTCCTCTATGTGTTACACTGTATAAATCTGCCAGCAAGCTACTAGCACTACCATTACTAAATGGTTATATTAACTCCTCACCTGCAGTGTGCCATATTAAACATGCTATGAGTACTAATCAGGGTATTTTCCTTAACTAGTTACTGCTCCTGTCTTGAGAAATATATATCCTTTGTTCTGCCTCTAAAGCATTCCTGTATTCATTACTCTTTGATATTGGAAGCTTATTGAGGCAATATAAATACAGATTAGGATTATATGCTTCCTTACTAGCAAGCATATTTCCCAGTTTGTTACATTAACATATTACCACAGTTCTACTTCTAAAGTACTAAAGATAAGTAAAGCATTGTCACATAAACAAGTGATTTCTTACAACACATTTGGGATAGCACTAAATCACATCTGTAGCAATTTTTAAGAATAATCAACTTGAAAATGTGAAGAATAGAGCAGTCATTAGCCAAAAAAATGCTTGATTGAATCAAGGGGATTCTGTTAAAAATGATGTATTGAACATATGTTTAATTTCTGACTATATTAGACATCAAACTCATCTCATACGATGCTATTGCATATCTAAATATACCCATTGATCAATGTTCTTAAAAGAATACACACAAACCACATTTTGAATAACAGCTGTTGACAAATATAAACAAAGACATGTGGCACATCGAGCATTTGTGCAATGTACAGTAATCTTGTTTAGGACACAACACATATTGATCACAATACCAAACCAAATTGATTAGTACAAATATGTAATCATGGTGCTGTTAGAGTATGCTTATATCTATAAAGTAACTCCAACAGTGAATATGTGAATTATATATCAATATTGTCTAATCCAAAGAATGTAAAGATTAATGAATCTATTGTTTATTAAAGGGACACTGACATGATTTATTTCAATAATTGATTTCACTGTTCAAACTGTTCCAAATGATTTAACATTGACTCCTATTATAATTTGAATGTTGCTACATTTTAATCTTAAAGGCAGATAAGCAATATTGGATTCAATAAATATTGTTTGTTGAAGGTATCCACCAATCATCAATAAAAACCCAGGTTGGTCAACCAAAATTGAGCTGC